>NW_026646551.1:0-106978 GCF_949987535.1 Balaenoptera acutorostrata | reverse complement strand
AATGTCACACAATGCCCCATGACACTTGTCATCACAATTCGCTATGACCCTTTTCATCACAATACTCGATGAACCGTGTCATCACAGTGTTCCAGGACACATGTCATCACAATGATCCATGTCTACTTCCATCACAATGCTCCAATACCCCTGTCATCACAATGCTCCATGGCCCCTGTTATCATATTGCTCCATGATCTCTTTCATCACATTGCTCCATGACCACTGTCATCACCATGCCTCATAACGGCTCTCATCTCAATGCTCCATGGCCCCTTTCATCACAATGCTCCATGAACCCTGTCATCACAATGTACCCTGGCCTTTTCATCACAAAGCTCCGTGGGCCCTGTCATCACAATGCTCCCTTCCCTTGTCATCAAAATTCTCCAGAACTCTTGTCATCATAATGCTCCATGCCAATGTCATCAAAATGCCCCATGACACTTGTCATCACAATGCTCCATGGCCTTGGTCATCACAATGTTCCATGGCCCCTGTTATCACAGTGCTCCATGATACCTTTCATCGCAAATCTAGATGACCACTGTCATCACAATGCCCCATGACAGATGTCATCTCAATTCGCCATGGTCCTTGTCATTAAAATGCTCCATGAACCCTGTCATCTCAATGCTCCATAGCCTTTGTATTCACAATGCTCCATGGCCCCTGTAATCAGAGTGCTCCATGACCCTTTTCATCACAATGCTCCAAGACCGCTCTCAACACAATGCCCCATGACGCCTGACATCACAAATCTCCATAGCCTCTCTTACCAAAAAGCTCCATGATCGCTGTCAGCAGAATGTTCCATTACACTTTTCGTCACAATACTGCAAGACCACTGTCATCACAGAGTTCTCTGCCCATATGATCACAATGTTCCTTGTCACCTTTAATCACAATGCTCCATGCCCTTTCATCACAATGCTCCAGAAATGTTTTTCATCGCAATGTTCCTTGACAGTGTCATCACAATGCTCGATGGCCGTCATCAGCACAATGCTCCAGAATTCTTGTCATCACAATGTTCCATACCGTGTCATCACAATGCTCCATGGCCATTGTCATCACAATGCTCCAGAATTCTTGTCATCACAATGTTCCATACCGTGTCATCACAGTGCTCCATGGCCCTTGTCATGACAATGCTCCAGAATTCTTCTCATCACAATGTTCCATGACCGTGTCATCACAATGCTCCATGGCCCTTGTCATCACAATGCTCCAGAATTCTTGTCATCACAATGTTCCATGACTGTATCATCACAATGCTCCATGGCCCTTGTCAGCACAATGCTCCAGAATTCTTCTCATCACAATATTCCATGACCGTGTCATCACAATGCTCCATGGCCCTTGTCATCACAATGCTCCAGAATTCTTTTCATCACAATGTTCCATGACCGTGTCATCACAATGCTCCATGGCCCTTGTCAGCACAATGCTCCAGAATTCTTCTCATCACAATGTTCTATGACCGAGTCATCACAATGCTCCATGGCCATTGTCATCACAATGCTCCAGAATTCTTGTCATCACAATGTTCCATGGCAGTGTCATCACAATTCTCCATGGCACTTGTCATCATAATGCTCCAGAATTCTTGTCATCACAATGTTCCATGACCGTGTCATCACAATGCTCCATGGCCCTTGTCATGACAATGCTCCAGAATTCTTCTCATCACAATGTTCCATGACCGTGTCATCACAATGCTCCATGTCCATTGCCATCACAATGCTCCAGAATTCTTATCATCACAATGTTCCATGACCTTGTCATCGCAATGCTACATGAACCTGGTCATCACAGTTCTCCATGACCTTTGTCATCACAATGCTCTATGTCGCTTTTCATCACAATTCTCAATGACCACTTTAATCACTATGCTCGCTGACCATTTTCATCATATTTCTCTAGTGTCATTACAATACCCCATGGCCCCTTTTTTCACAATGCTCCATGATGCCTGTCATCACATTGCTCCATGGCTTTTGTTATCACAATGCTCAAGGACCAGTTTCATCACAATTCTCCATCCCCTTTGTCATCATGCTGCACAATGAAACCTTTCATTAAAATGCTCCATGACACTAGTCATCACAATACTCCATGGCCTTGATCGTCACAATGCTCCCATGCACTTTTTATCACGATGTTCCATGAATACTTTCATCACATTGCTCCATGACCATTGTCATCACAATACTCCATACCCTTGTCAACACAATGCTGCATAATCTCTGTCATCACAATTCTCCATGAATGCTGTCATCACAATAATCCAGGACAATTTTCATCACAGTGCTCCATGATACCTTTCATCACAATTCCTAGATGATCAATGTCACACAATGCCCCATGACACTTGTCATCACAATTCGCTATGACCCTTGTCATCACAATACTCGATGAACCGTGTCATCACAGTGTTCCAGGACACATGTCATCACAATGATCCATGTCTACTTCCATCACAATGCTCCAATACCCCTGTCATCACAATGCTCCATGGCCCCTGTTATCATATTGCTCCATGATCTCTTTCATCACAATGCTCCATGACCACTGTCATCACCATGCCTCATAACGGCTCTCATCTCAATGCTCTATGGCCCCTTTCATCACAATCCTCCATGAACCCTGTCATCACAATGTACCCTGCCCTTTTCATCACAAAGCTCCGTGGGCCCTGTCATCACAATGCTCCATGCCCTTGTCATCAAAATGCTCCAGAACTCTTGTCATCATAATGTTCCATGCCAATGTCATCAAAATGCCCCATGACACTTGTCATCACAATGCTCCATGGCCTTTGTCATCACAATGTTCCATGGCCCCTGTCATCACAGTGCTCCATGATACCTTTCATCGCAAATCTAGATGACCACTGTCATCACAATGCCCCATGACAGATGTCATCACAATTCGCCATGGTCCTTGTCATCACAATGCTCCATGAACCGTGTCATCACAAGGTTCCAGGAAACTTGTCATCACAATGATCCAAGATCACATTCATCACAGTGCTCCATGAACCCTGTCATCTCAATGCTCCATAGCCTTTGTATTCACAGTGCTCCATGGCCCCTGTAATCACAATGCTCCATGACCCTTTTCATCACAATGCTCCAAGACCGCTCTCAACACAATGCCCCATGACGCCTGACATCACAAATCTCCATAGCCTCTCTTACCAAAAAGCTCCATGATCGCTGTCAGCAGAATGTTCCATGACACTTTTCGTCACAATACTGCATGACCACTGTCATCACAGAGTTCTCTACCCATATCATCACAATGTTCCTTGTCAACTTTAATCACAATGCTCCATGCCCTTTCATCACAATGCTCCAGAAATCTTTTTCATGGCAATGTTCCTTGACTGTTTCATCACAATGCTCCATGGCCGTCATCAGCACAATGCTCCAGAATTCTTGTCATCACAATGTTCCATGACCGTGTCATCACAATGCTCCATGGCCCTTGTCATCACAATGCTCCGGAATTCTTCTCATCACATTGTTCCATGACCGTGTCATCACAATGCTCCATGGCCCTTTTCAGCACAATGCTCCAGAATTCCTCTCATCACAATGTTCCATGGACGTGTCATCACAATGCTCCATCGCCTTTGTCATCACAATGCTCCGGAATTCTTGTCATCACAATGTTCCATGACCGTGTCAACAAAATGCTCCATGGCCACTGTCATCACAATGCTCCAGAATTCTTGTCATCACAATGTTCCATGGCCCTGTCATCACAATGCTCCATGGCCCTTGTCATCATAATGCTCCAGAATTCTTGTCATTACTATATTCCATGAACGTGTCATCACAATGCTCTATGGCGCTTGTCATCAGAATGCTCCAGAATTCTTGTCATCACAATGTTCCATGACCGTGTCATCACAATGCTCCATCACCTTTGCCATCAGAATGCTCCAGAATTCTTCTCATCACAATGTTCCATGACCGTGTCATCACAATGCTCCATGGCCCTTGTCATCACAATGCTCCAGAATTCTTGTCATCACAATGTTCCATGACCGTGTCATCACAATGCTCCATAGCCCTTGTCATCACAATGCTCCAGAATTCTTGTCATCACAATGTTCCATGACCGTGTCATCACAATGCTCCATGGCCCTTGTCAGCACAATGCTCCAGAATTCTTGTCATCACAATGTTCCATGACCGTGTCATCACAATGCTCCATGGCCATTGTCATCACAATGCTCCCGAATTCTTGTCATCACAATGTTCCATGGCCCTTGTCATCATAATGCTCCAGAATTCTTGTCATCACAATGTTCCATGACCGTGTCATCACAATGCTCCATGGTCCCTGTCATGACAATGCTCCAGAATACTTCTCATCACAATGTTCCATGACCATGTCATCACAATGCTCTATGGTCATTGTCATCACAATGCTCCCGAATTATTGTCATCACAATGTTCCATGGCCCTGTCTTCACAATACTCCATGGCCGTTGTCATCATAATGCTCCAGAATTCTTGTCATCATAATGTTCCATGACCGTGTCATGACAATGCTCCATGGCCCTTGTCAGCACAATGTTCCATGACACTTTTTGTCACAATACTCCATGACCACTGTCATCACAGAGATTTCTGCCCATATCATCACAAAGTTCCTTGTCACCTTTAATCACAATGCTCCATGCCCTTTCATCACAAGGCTCCAGAAATCTTGTCATCGCAATGTTCCATGACCATGTCATCACAATGGTCCATGGCCCTTGTCAGCACAATGCTCGAGAAATCCTGTCATCACAGTGTTCCATGACCGTGTCATCACAATGTTACATGACCCTGGTCATCACAGTTCTCCATGACCTTTGTCATCACAATGCTCTATGTCGCTTTTCATCACAATTCTCAATGACCACTTTAATCACTATGCTCGCTGACCATTTTCATCATATTTCTCTAGTGTCATTACAATACCCCATGGCCCCTTTCTTCACAATGCTCCATGATGCCTGTCATCACAATGCTCCATGGCTTTTGTTATCACAATGCTCCAGCACCAGTTTCATCACAATTCTCCATCCCCTTTGTCATCATGGTGTACAATGAAACCTTTCATTAAAATGCTCCATGACACTAGTCATCACAATACTCCATGGCCTTTATCGTCACAATGCTCCCATGCACTTTTCATCACGATGTTCCATGAATACTTTCATCACATTGCTCCATGACCATTGTCATCACAATAGTCCATACCCTTGTCAACACAATGCTGCATAATCCCTGTCATCACAATTCTCCATGTCTGCTATCATCACAATAATCCAGGACAATTTTCATCACAGTGCTTCATGCCCCCAGTCATCACAGTGCTCCATGAGACCTTTCATCACAATTCCTAGATGATCAATGTCATCACAATGCCCCATGACACTTGTCATCACAATTCTCTATGACCCTTGTCATCACAATACTCGATGAACCGTGTCATCACAGTGTTCCAGGACACATGTCATCACAATGATCCATGACTACTTCCATCACAATGCTCCAATACCCCTGTCATCAAAATGCTCCATGGCCCCTGTTATCATATTGCTCCATGATCTCTTTCATCACAATGCTCCATGACCACTGTCATCACCATGCCTCATAACGGCTCTCATCTCAATGCTCCATGGCCCCTTTCATCACAATGCTCCATGAACCCTGTCATCACAATGTACCCTGCCCTTTTCATCCCAAAGCTCCGTGGGCCCTGTCATCACAATGCACCATGCCCTTGTCATCAAAATGCTCCAGAACTCTTGTCATCATAATGCTCCATGCCAATGTCATCAAAATGCCCCATGAGACTTGTCATCACAATGCTCCATGGCCTTTGTCATCACAATGTTCCATGGCCCCTGTTATCACAGTGCTCCATGATACCTTTCATCGCAAATCTAGATGACCACTGTCATCACAATGCCCCATGACAGTTGTCATCACAATTTGCCATGGTCCTTGTCATCACAATGCTCCATGAACCGTGTCATCACAAGGTTCCAGGACACTTGTCATCACAATGATCCAAGATCACATTCATCACAGTGCTCCATGAAACCTGACATCTCAATGCTCCATAGCCTTTGAATTCACAATGCTCCATGGCCCCTGTAATCACAATGCTCCATGACGCCTTTCATCACAATGCTCCAAGACCGCTGTCAACACAATGCCCCATGATGCCTGCCATCACAAATCTCCATGGCCTCTCTTACCAAAGAGCTCCATGATCCCTGTCAGCACAATGTTCCATGACAGTTCTCGTCACAATACTCCATGTCTTGTCTCATCACAGAGTTCTCTGCCCATATCATCACAATGTTCCTTGTCACCTTTAATCACACTGCTCCATACCCTTTCACCACAATGCTCCAGAAATCTTGTCATCGCAATGTTCCTTGACCGTGTCATCACAATTCTCCATGAACCTTGTCATCACAATTCTCCAGAATTCTTGTCATCACAATGTTCCATGACCGTGTCATCACAATGCTCCATGGCCATTGTCAGCACAATGCTCCAGAATTCTTGTCATCACAATATTCCATGACCGTGTCATCACAATGCTCCATGGCCCTTGTCATCACAATGCTCCAGAATTCTTGTCATCACAATGTTCCATGACCGTGTCATCACAATGCTCCATGGCCCTTGTCATGGCAATGCTCCAGAATTCTTCTCATCACAATGTTCCATGACCGTGTCATCACAATGCTCCATGGCCATTTTCATCATAATGCTACCGAATTCTTGTCATCACAATGTTCCATGGCTCTGTCATCACAATGCTCCATGGCCCTTGTCAGCACAATGTTCCATGACACTTTTTGTCACAATACTCCATGACCACTGTCATCACAGAGTTTTCTGCCCATATTATCACAATGTTCCTTGTCAGCTTTAATCACAATGCTCCATTCCCTTTCATCACAATGCTCCAGAAATCTTGTCATCGCAATGTTCCATGACCATGTCATCACAATGGTCCATGGCCCTTGTCAGCACAATGCTCGAGAGTTCCTGTCATCACAATGTTCCATGACCGTGTCATCACAATGCTACATGACCCTGGTCATCACAGTTCTCCATGACCTTTGTCATCACAATGCTCTATGTCGCTTTTCCTCACAATTCTCAATGACCACTTTAATCACTATGCTCGCTGACCATTTTCATCATATTTCTCTAGTGTCATTACAATACCCCATGGCCCCTTTCTTCACAATGCTCCATTATGCCTGTCATCACAATGCTCCATGGCTTTTGTTATCACAATGCTCCAGGACCAGTTTCATCACAATTCTCCATCCCCTTTGTCATCATGGTGCACAATGAAACCTTTCATTAAAATGCTCCATGACACTAGTCATCACAATACTCCATGGCCTTTATCTTCACAATGCTCCCATGCACTTTTCATCACGATGTTCCATGAATACTTTCATCACATTGCTCCATGACCATTGTCATCACAATAGTCCATACCCTTGTCAACACAATGCTGCATAATCCCTGTCATCACAATTCTCCATGACTGCTGTCATCACAATAATCCAGGACAATTTTCATCACAGTGCTCCATGATACCTTTCATCACAATTCCTAAATGATCAATATCACACAATGCCCCATGACACTTGTCATCACAATTCGCTATGTCCCTTGTCATCACAATACTCGATGAACCGTGACATCACAGTGTTCCAGGACACATGTCATCACAATGATCCATGTCTACTTCCATCACAGTGCTCCAATACCCCTGTCATCACAATGCTCCATGGCCCCTGTTATCATATTGCTCCATGATCTCTTTCATCACAATGCTCCATGACCACTGTCATCACCATGCCTCATAACGGCTCTCATCTCAATGCTCCATGGCCCCTTTCTTCACAATGCTCCATGAACCCTGTCATCACAATGTACCCTGCCCTTTTCATCACAAAGCTCCGTGGGCCCTGTCATCACAATGCTCCATGCCCTTTCCATCAAAATGCTCCAGAACTCTTGTCATCATAATGCTCCATGCCAATGTCATCAAAATGCGCCATGACACTTGTCATCACAATGCTCCATGGCCTTTGTCATCACAATGTTCCATGGCCCCTGTCATCACAGTGCTCCATGATACCTTTCATCGCAAATCTAGATGACCACTGTCATCACAATGCCCCATGACAGATGTCATCACAATTCGCCATGGTCCTTGTCATCACAATGCTCCATGAACCGTGTCATCACAAGGTTCCAGGACACTTGTCATCACAATGATCCAAGATCACATTCATCACAGTGCTCCATGAACCCTGTCATCTCAATGCTCCATAGCCTTTGTATTCACAATGCTCCATGGCCCCTGTAATCACAGTGCTCCATGACCCTTTTCATCACAATGCTCCAAGACCGCTCTCAACACAATTCCCCATGACGCCTGACATCACAAATCTCCATAGCCTCTCTTACCAAAAAGCTCTATGATCGCTGTCAGCAGAATGTTCCATGACACTTTTCATCACAATACTGCATGACCACTGTCATCACAGAGTTCTCTGCCCATATCATCACAAGGTTCCTTGTCACCTTTAATCACAATGCTCCATGCCCTTTCATCACAATGCTCCAGAAATCTTTTTCATCGCAATGTTCCTTGACTGTGTCATCACAATTCTCCATGGCCATCATCAGCACAATGCTCCAGAATTCTTGTCATCACAATGTTCCATGACCGTGTCATCACAATGCTCCATGACCCTGGTCATCACAGTTCTCCATGACCTTTGTCATCACAATGCTCTATGTCGCTTTTCATCACAATTCTCAATGACCACTTTAATCACTATGCTCGCTGACCATTTTCATCATATTTCTCTAGTGTCATTAAATACCCCATGGCCCCTTTCTTCACAATGCTCCATGATGCCTGTCATCACAATGCTCCATGGCTTTTGTTATCACAATGCTCCAGGACCAGTTTCATCACAATTCTCCATCCCCTTTGTCATCATGGTGCACAATGAAACCTTTCATTAAAATGCTCCATGACACTAGTCATCACAATACTCCATGGCCTTTATCGTCACAATGCTCCCATGCACTTTTCATCACGATGTTCCATGAATACTTTCATCACATTGCTCCATGACCATTGTCATCACAATAGTCCATACCCTTGTCAACACAATGCTGCATAATCCCTGTCATCACAATTCTCCATGACTGCTGTCATCACAATAATCCAGGAAAATTTTCATCACAGTGCTTCATGCCCCCAGTCATCAGAGTGCTCCATGATACCTTTCATCACAATTCCTAGATGATCAATGTCATCACAATGACCCATGACACTTGTCATCACAATTCGCTATGACCCTTGTCATCACAATACTCGATGAACCGTGTCATCACAGTGTTTCAGGACACATGTCATCACAATGATCCATGTCTACTTCCATCACAATGCTCCAATACCCCTGTCATCACAATGCTCCATGGCCCCTGTTATCATATTGCTCCATGATCTCTTTCATCACAATGCTCCATGACCACTGTCATCACCATGCCTCATAATGGCTCTCATCTCAATGCTCCATGTCCCCTTTCATCACAAAGCTCCATGAACCCTGTCATCACAATGTACCCTGCCCTTTTCATCACAAAGCTCTGTGGGCCCTTTCATCACAATGCTCCATGCCCTTGTCATCCTAATGCTCCAGAACTCTTGTCATCATAATGCTCCATGCCAATGTCATCAAAATGCCCCATGACACTTGTCATCACAATGCTCCATGGCCTTTGTCATCACAATGTTCCATGGCCCCTGTTATCACAGTGCTCCATGATACCTTTCATCGTAAATCGAGATGACCACTGTCATCACAATGCCCCATGACAGATATCATCACAATTCGCCATGGTACTTGTCATCACAATGCTCCATGAACCGTGTCATCACAAGGTTCCAGGACACTTGTCATCACAATGATCCAAGATCACATTCATCACAGTGCTCCATGAACCCTGTCATCTCAATGCTCCATAGCCTTTGAATTCACAATGCTCCATGGCCCCTGTAATCACAATGCTCCATGGCCCTTGTCATCATAATGCTCCAGAATACTTGTCATCACAATGTTCCATGACCGTATCATCACAATGCTCCATGGCCCTTATCAGCACAATGCTCCAGAATTCTTGTCATCACAATGTTCCATGACCGTGTCATCACAATGCTCCATGGCCCTTGTCAGCACAATGCTCCGGAATTCTTCTAATCACATTGTTCCATAACCATGTCATCACAATGCTCCATGGCCCTTTTCAGCACAATGCTCCAGAATTCCTGTCATCACAATGTTCCATGACCGTGTCATCACAATGCTCCATGGCCCTTGTCATCACAATGCTCCCGAATTCTTGTCATCACAATGTTCCATACCGTGTCATCACAATGCTCCATGGCCCTTGTCATCACAATGCTCCAGAATTCTTGTCATCACAATGTTCTATGACCGTATCATCAAAATGCTCCATGGCCCTTGTCAGCCCAATGCTCCAGAATTCTTCTCATCACAATGTTCCATGACCGTGTCATCACAATGCTCCATGGCCCTTGTCATCACAATGTTCCATGGCCGTGTCATCACAATGCTCCATGGCCCTTGTCAGCACAATGCTCCAGAATTCTTCTCATCACAATGTTCCATGACCGTGTCATCACAATGTTCCATGGCCCTTGTCAGCACAATGCTCCAGAATTCCTGTCATCACAATGTTCCATGACCGTGTCATCACAATGCTCCATGGCCGTTGTCATCACAATGCTCCAGAATTCTTGTCATCACAATGTTCCATACCGTGTCATCACAATGCTCCATGGCCCTTGTCATCACAATGCTCCAGAATTCTTGTCATCACAATGTTCCATGACCGTATCATCACAATGCTCCATGGCCCTTGTCAGCACAATGCTCCAGAATTCTTCTCATCACAATGTTCCATGACCGTATCATCACAATGCTCCATGGCCCTTGTCAGCACAATGCTCCAGAATTCTTCTCATCACAATGTTCCATGACTGTGTCATCAGAATGCTCCATGGCCCTTGTCAACACAATGTTCCATGACACTTTTTGTCACAATACTCCATGACCACTGTCATCACAGAGTTCTCTGCCCATATCATCACAATGTTCCTTGTCACCTTTAATCACAATGCTCCATGCCCTTTCATCACAATGCTCCAGAAATCTTTTTCATCGCAATGTTCCTTGACTGTGTCATCACAATGCTCCATGGCCGTCATCAGCACAATGCTCCAGAATTCTTGTCATCAAAATGTTCCATGACCGAGTCATCACAATGCTCCATGGCCCTTGTCATCACAATGCTCCGGAATTCTTCTCATCACATTGTTCCATGACCGTGTCATCACAATGCTCCATGGCCCTTTTCAGCACAATGCTCCAGAATTCCTGTCATCACAATGATCCATGTCCGTGTCATCACAATGCTCCATGGCCCTTGTCATCACAATCCTCCAGAATTCTTGTCATCACAATGTTCCATACCGTGTCATCACAATGCTCCATGGCCATTGTCATCACAATGCTCCAGAATTCTTGTCATCACAATGTTCCATACCGTGTCATCACAATGCTCCATGGCCCTTGTCATCACAATGCTCCAGAATTCTTGTCATCACAATGTTCCATGACCATGTCATCACAATGCTCCATGGCCCTTGTCATCACAATGCTCCAGAATTCTTCTCATCACAATGTTCCATGACTGTGTCATCAGAATGCTCCATTGCCATTGTCATCATAATGCTCCGGAATTCTTCTCATCACATTGTTCCATAACCATGTCATCACAATGCTCCATGGACCTTTTCAGCACAATGCTCCAGAATTCTTCTCATCACAATGTTCCATGACCATGTCATCACAATGCTCCATGGCCCTTGTCCGCACAATGCTCCAGAATTCTTGTCATCACAATGTTCCATGACCGTGTCATCACAATGCTCCATGGCCCTTGTCATCACAATGCTCCAGAATTCTTGGCATCACAATGTTCCATGACCGTGTCATCACAATGCTCCATGGCCCTTGTCATGACAATGATCCAGAATTCTTCTCATCACAATGTTCCATGACCGTGTCATCACAATGCTCCATGGCCATTGTCATCACAATGCTCCAGAATTCTTGTCATCAAAATGTTCCATGTCCGTGTCATCACAATGCTCCATGGCCCTTGTCAGCACAATGCTCCAGAATTATTTTCATCACAATGTTCCATGACCGTGTCATCACAATGCTCCATGGCCCTTGTCATCACAATGCTCCGGAATTCTTCTCATCACATTGTTCCATGACCGTGTCATCACAATGCTCCATGGCCCTTTTCAGCACAATGCTCCAGAATTCCTGTCATCACAATGTTCCATGACCGTGTCATCACAATGCTCCATGGCCCTTGTCAGCACAATGCTCCAGAATTCTTCTCATCACAATGTTCCATGACCGTGTCATCACAATGCTCCATGGCCCTTGTCCGCACAATGCTCCAGAATTCTTCTCATCACAATGTTCCATACCGTGTCATCACAATGCTCGATGGCCCTTGTCAGCACAATGTTCCATGACACATTTTGTCACAATACTCCATGACCACAGTCATCACAGAGTTCTCTGCCCATATCATCACAATGTTCCTTGTCACCTTTAATCACAATGCTCCATGCCCTTTAATCACAATGCTCCAGAATTCTTCTCATCACAATGTTCCATGACCGTGTCATCACAATGCTCCATGGCCAATGTCATCACAATGCTCCAGAATTCTTGTCATCACAATATTCCATGGCTGTGTCATCACAATGCTCCATGGCCCTTGTCATCATAATGCTCCAGAATTCTTGTCATCACAATGTTCCATGACCGTATAATCACAATGCTCCATGGCCCTTGTCAGCACAATGCCCCAGAATTCTTCTCATCACAATGTTCCATGACCTTGTCATCACAATGCTCCATGGCCCTTGTCATCACAATGCTCCAGAATTCTTGTCATCACAATGTTCCATGACCGTTTCAACACAATGCTCCATGGCCCTTGTCATGACAATGCTCCAGAATTCTTCTCATCACAATGTTCCATGACCGTGTCATCACAATGCTCCATGGCCCTTGTCAACACAATGTTCCATGACACTTTTTGTCACAATACTCCATGACCACTGTCATCACAGAGTTCTCTGCCCATATCATCACAATGTTCCTTGTCAACTTTAATCACAAAGCTCCATGCCCTTTAATCACAATGCTCCAGAAATCTTTTTCATTGCAATGTTCCTCGACTGTGTCATCACAATGCTCCATGGCCGTCATCAGCACAATGCTCCAGAATTCTTGTCATCACAATGTTCCATGACAGTGTCATCACAATGCTCCATGGCCCTTGTCATCACAATGCTCCAGAATTCTTGTCATCACAATGTTCCATGACCGTGTCATCACAATGCCCCATGGCCCTTGTCATGACAATGCTCCAGAATTCTTGTCATCACAATGTTCCATGACCGTGTCATCACAATGCTCCATGGCCCTTGTCAACACAATGTTCCATGACACTTTTTGTCACAATACTCCATGACCACTGTCATCACAGAGTTCTCTGCCCATATCATCACAATGTTCCTTGTCACCTTTAATCACAAAGCTCCATGCCCTTTCATCACAATGCTCCAGAAATCTTTTTCATTGCAATGTTCCGTGACCATGTCATCACAATGCTCCATGACCCTTGTCATCACAATGCTCCAGACTTCTTGTCATCACAATGTTCCATGACCGTATCATCACAATGCTCCATGGCCCTTTTCAGCACAATGCTCCAGAATTCCTGGCATCACAATGTTCCATGACCGTGTCATCACAATGCTCCATGGCCCTGGTCAGCACAATGCTCCAGAATTCTTCTCATCACAATGTTCCATGACCGTGTCATCACAATGCTCCATGGTCCTTGTCATCACAATGCTCCAGAATACTTGTCATCACAATGTTCCATGACCGTGTCATCACAATGCTCCATGGCCCTTGTCATGACAATGATCCAGAATTCTTCTCATCACAATGTTCCATGACCGTGTCATCACAATGCTCCATGGCCATTGTCATCACAATGCTCCAGAATTCTTTTCATCACAATGTTCCATGACCGTATCATCACAATGCTCCATGGCCCTTGTCAGCACAATGCTCCAGAATTCTTGTCATCACAATGTTCCATGTCCGTGTCATCACAATGCTCCATGGCCCTTGTCAGCACAATGCTCCAGAATTATTTTCATCACAATGTTCCATGACCGTGTCATCACAATGCTCCATGGCCCTTGTCATCACAATGCTCCGGAATTCTTCTCATCACATTGTTCCATGACCGTGTCATCACAATGCTCCATGGCCCTTTTCAGCACAATGCTCCAGAATTCCTGTCATCACAATGTTCCATGACCGTGTCATCACAATGCTCCATGGCCCTTGTCAGCACAATGCTCCAGAATTCTTCTCATCACAATGTTCCATGACCGTGTCATCACAATGCTCCATGGCCCTTGTCCGCACAATGCTCCAGAATTCTTCTCATCACAATGTTCCATACCGTGTCATCACAATGCTCGATGGCCCTTGTCAGCACAATGTTCCATGACACATTTTGTCACAATACTCCATGACCACAGTCATCACAGAGTTCTCTGCCCATATCATCACAATGTTCCTTGTCACCTTTAATCACAATGCTCCATGCCCTTTAATCACAATGCTCCAGAATTCTTCTCATCACAATGTTCCATGACCGTGTCATCACAATGCTCCATGGCCAATGTCATCACAATGCTCCAGAATTCTTGTCATCACAATATTCCATGGCTGTGTCATCACAATGCTCCATGGCCCTTGTCATCATAATGCTCCAGAATTCTTGTCATCACAATGTTCCATGACCGTATAATCACAATGCTCCATGGCCCTTGTCAGCACAATGCCCCAGAATTCTTCTCATCACAATGTTCCATGACCGTGTCATCACAATGCTCCATGGCCCTTGTCATCACAATGCTCCAGAATTCTTGTCATCACAATGTTCCATGACCGTTTCATCACAATGCTCCATGGCCCTTGTCATGACAATGCTCCAGAATTCTTCTCATCACAATGTTCCATGACCGTGTCATCACAATGCTCCATGGCCCTTGTCAACACAATGTTCCATGACACTTTTTGTCACAATACTCCATGACCACTGTCATCACAGAGTTCTCTGCCCATATCATCACAATGTTCCTTGTCAACTTTAATCACAAAGCTCCATGCCCTTTAATCACAATGCTCCAGAAATCTTTTTCATTGCAATGTTCCTCGACTGTGTCATCACAATGCTCCATGGCCGTCATCAGCACAATGCTCCAGAATTCTTGTCATCACAATGTTCCATGACAGTGTCATCACAATGCTCCATGGCCCTTGTCATCACAATGCTCCAGAATTCTTGTCATCACAATGTTCCATGACCGTGTCATCACAATGCCCCATGGCCCTTGTCATGACAATGCTCCAGAATTCTTCTCATCACAATGTTCCATGACCGTGTCATCACAATGCTCCATGGCCCTTGTCAACACAATGTTCCATGACACTTTTTGTCACAATACTCCATGACCACTGTCATCACAGAGTTCTCTGCCCATATCATCACAATGTTCCTTGTCACCTTTAATCACAAAGCTCCATGCCCTTTCATCACAATGCTCCAGAAATCTTTTTCATTGCAATGTTCCTTGACCATGTCATCACAATGCTCCATGACCCTTGTCATCACAATGCTCCAGACTTCTTGTCATCACAATGTTCCATGACCGTATCATCACAATGCTCCATGGCCCTTGTCAGCACAATGCTCCAGAATTCTTCTCATCACAATGTTCCATGACCGTGTCATCACAATGCTCCATGGCCCTTGTCCGCACAATGCTCCAGAATTCTTGTCATCACAATGTTCCATGACCGTGTCATCACAATGCTCCATGGCCATTGTCAGCACAATGCTCCAGAATTCTTGTCATCACAATGTTCCATGACCGTGTCATCACAATGCTCCATGGCCCTTGTCAGCACAATTCTCCAGAATTCTTGTCATCACAATGTTGCATGACCGTGTCATCACAATGCTCCATGGCCCTTGTCAGCACAATGTTCCATGACAATTTTTGTCACAATACTCCATGACCACTGTCACCACAGAGTTCTCTGCCCATATCATCATAATGTTCCTTGTCACCTTTAATCACAATGCTCCATGCCCTTTCATCACAATGCTCCAGAAATCTTGTCATCGCAATGTTCCTTGACCATGTCATCACAATGCTCCATAACCCTTGTCATCACAATGCTCCAGAATTCTTGTCATCACAATGTTCCATGACCGTGTCATCACAATGCTCCATGGCCATTGTCATCACAATGCTCCAGAATTCTTGTCATCAAAATGTTCCATGTCCGTGTCATCACAATGCTCCATGGCCCTTGTCAGCACAATGCTCCAGAATTCTTTTCATCACAATGTTCCATGACCGTGTCATCACAATGCTCCATGGCCCTTGTCATCACAATGCTCCGGAATTCTTCTCATCACATTGTTCCATGACCGTGTCATCACAATGCTCCATGGCCCTTTTCAGCACAATGCTCCAGAATTCCTGGCATCACAATGTTCCATGACCGTGTCATCACAATGCTCCATGGCCCTGGTCAGCACAATGCTCCAGAATTCTTCTCATCACAATGTTCCATGACCGTGTCATCACAATGCTCCATGGTCCTTGTCATCACAATGCTCCAGAATACTTGTCATCACAATGTTCCATGACCGTGTCATCACAATGCTCCATGGCCCTTGTCATGACAATGATCCAGAATTCTTCTCATCACAATGTTCCATGACCGTGTCATCACAATGCTCCATGGCCATTGTCATCACAATGCTCCAGAATTCTTGTCATCAAAATGTTCTATGGCCGTGTCATCACAATGCTCCATGGCCCTTGTCAGCACAATGCTCCAGAATTCTTCTCATCACAATGTTCCATGACCGTGTCATCACAATGCTCCATGGCCCTTGTCATCACAATGCTCCGGAATTCTTCTCATCACATTGTTCCATGACCGTGTCATCACAATGCTCCATGGCCGTTTTCAGCACAATGCTCCAGAATTCCTGTCATCACAATGTTCCATGACCATGTCATCACAATGCTCCATGGCCCTTGTCCTCACAATGCCCCAGAATTCTTGTCATCACAATGTTCCATGACCGTGTCATCACAATGCTCCATGGACCTTGTCAGCACAATGTTCCATGAGAATTTTTGTCACAATACTCCATGACCACTGTCATCACAGAGTTCTCTGCCCATATCATCGTAATGTTCCTTGTCACCTTTAATCACAATGCTCCATGCCCTTTCATCACAATGCTCCAGAAATCTTGTCATCGCAATATTCCTTGACCATGTCATCACAATGCTCCATGACCCTTGTCATCACAATGCTCCAGAATTCTTTTCATCACAATGTTCCATGACCGTATCATCACAATGCTCCATGGCCCTTGTCAGCACAATGCTCCAGAATTCTTCTCATCACAATGTTCCATGACCGTGTCATCACAATGCTCCATGGCCCTTGTCATCACAATGCTCCAGAATTTTTGGCATCACAATGTTCCATGACCGTGTCATCACAATGCTCCATGGCCCTTGTCATGTCAATGATCCAGAATTCTTCTCATCACAATGTTCCATGACCGTGTCATCACAATGCTCCATGGCCATTGTCATCACAATGCTCCAGAATTCTTGGCATCAAAATGTTCCATGTCCGTGTCATCACAATGCTCCATGGCCCTTGTCAGCACAATGCTCCAGAATTCTTTTCAGCACAATGTTCCATGACCGTGTCATCACAATGCTCCATGGCCCATGTCATCACAATGCTCCGGAATTCTTCTCATCACATTGTTCCATGACCGTGTCATCACAATGCTCCATGGCCCTTTTCAGCACAATGCTCCAGAATTCCTGTCATCACAATGTTCCATGACCGTGTCATCACAATGCTCCATGGCCCTTATCAGCACAATGCTCCAGAATTCTTCTCATCACAATGTTCCATGACCGTGTCATCACAATGCTCCATGGCCCTTGTCCGCACAATGCTCCAGAATTCTTCTCATCACAATGTTCCATGATCGTGTCATCACAATGCTCCATGGTCCTTGTCATCACAATGCTCCAGAATTCTTGTCATCACAATGTTCCATGACCGTGTCATCACAATGCTCCATGGCCCTTGTCATGACAATGATCCAGAATTCTTTTCATCACAATGTTCCATGACCGTGTCATCACAATGCTCCATGGCCATTGTCATCACAATGCTCCAGAATTCTTGTCATCAAAATGTTCCATGGCCGTGTCATCACAGTGCTCCACGGCCCTTGTCAGCACAATGCTCCAGAATTCTTCTCATCACAATGTTCCATGACCGTGTCATCACAATGCTCCATGGCCCTTTTCCGCACAATGCTCCAGAATAATTGTCATCACAATGTTCCATGACTGTGTCATCACAATGCTCCATGGCCCTTGTCAGCACAATGCTCCAGAATTCTTCTCATCACAATGTTCCATGACCGTGTCATCACAATGCTCCATGGCCCTTTACCGCACAATGCTCCAGAAAACTTGTCATCACAATGTTCCATGACCGTGTCATCACAATGCTCCATGGCCCTTGTCATCACAATGCTCCAGAATTCTTGTCATCACAATGTTCCATGACCGTGTCATCACAATGCTCCATGGCCCTTGTCATGACAATGATGCAGAATTCTTCTCATCACAATGTTCCATGACCATGTCATCACAATGCTCCATGGCCATTGTCATCACAATGCTCCAGAATTCTTGTCATCAAAATGTTCCAAGGCCGTGTCATCACAATGCTCCATGGCCCTTGTCAGCACAATGCTCCAGAATTCTTCTCATCACAATGTTCCATGACCGTGTCATCACAATGCTCCATGGCCCTTGTCATCACAAAGCTCCAGAATTCTTTTCATCACAATGTTCCATGACCGTGTCATCACAATGCTCCATGGCCCTTGTCATCACAATGCTCCGGAATTCTTCTCATCACATTGTTCCATGACCGTGTCATCACAATGCTCCATGGCCCTTTTCAGCACAATGCTCCAGAATTCCTGGCATCACAATGTTCCATGACCGTGTCATCACAATGCTCCATGCCCCTTGTCAGCACAATGCTCCAGAATTCTTCTCATCACAATGTTCCATGACCGTGTCATCACAATGCTCCATGGTCCTTGTCATCACAATGCTCCAGAATACTTGTCATCACAATGTTCCATGACCGTGTCATCACAATGCTCCATGGCCCTTGTCATGACAATGATCCAGAAGTCTTCTCATCACAATGTTCCATGACCGTGTCATCACAATGCTCCATGGCCCTTGTCATCACAATGCTCCGGAATTCTTCTCATCACATTGTTCCATGACCGTGTCATCACAATGCTCCATGGCCGTTTTCAGCACAATGCTCCAGAATTCCTGTCATCACAATGTTCCATGGCCATGTCATCACAATGCTCCATGGCCCTTGTCATCACAATGCCCCAGAATTCTTGTCATCACAATGTTCCATGACCGTGTCATCACAATGCTCCATGGACCTTGTCAGCACAATGTTCCATGAGAATTTTTGTCACAATACTCCATGACCACTGTCATCACAGAGTTCTCTGCCCATATCATCGTAATGTTCCTTGTCACCTTTAATCACAGTGCTCCATGCCCTTTCATCACAATGCTCCAGAATTCTTGTCATCACAATGTTCCATGACCGTATCATCACAATGCCCCATGGCCCTTGTCAGCACAATGCTCCAGAATTCTTCTCATCACAATGTTCCATGACCGTGTCATCACAATGCTCCATGGCCCTTGTCCGCACAATGCTCCAGAATTCTTGTCATCACAATGTTCCATGACCGTGTCATCACAATGCTCCATGGCCCTTGTCATGACAATGATCCAGAATTCTTGTCATCACAATGTTCCATGACCGTATCATCACAATGCCCCATGGCCCTTGTCAGCACAATGCTCCAGAATTCTTCTCATCACAATGTTCCATGACCGTGTCATCACAATGCTCCATGGCCCTTGTCCGCACAATGCTCCAGAATTCTTGTCATCACAATGTTCCATGACCGTGTCATCACAATGCTCCATGGCCCTTGTCAGCACAATGCTCCAGAATACTTTTCATCACAATGTTCCATGACCGTGTCATCACAATGCTCCATGGCCCTTGTCATCACAATGCTCCGGAATTCTTCTCATCACATTGTTCCATGACCGTGTCATCACAATGCTCCATGGGCCTTGTCAGCAAAATGCTCCAGAATTCTTCTCATCACAATGTTCCATGAAGGTGTCATCACAATGCTCCATGGCCCTTGTCCGCACAATGCTCCAGAATTCTTCTCATCACAATGTTCCATGACCGTGTCATCACAATGCTCCATGGTCCTTGTCATCACAATGCTCCAGAATTCTTGTCATCACAATGTTCCATGACCGTGTCATCACAATGCTCCATGGCCCTTGTCATGACAATGATCCAGAATTCTTCTCATCACAATGTTCCATGACCGTGTCATCACAATGCTCCATGGTCCTTGTCATCACATTGCTCCAGAATTCTTGTCATCAAAATGTTCCATGGCCGTGTCATCACAATGCTCCATGGCCCTTGTCAGCACAATGCTCCAGAATTCTTCTCATCACAATGTTCCATGACCGTGTCATCACAATGCTCCATGGCCCTTTTCCGCACAATGCTCCAGAATACTTGTCATCACAATGTTCCATGACCATGTCATCACAATGCTCCATGGCCCTTGTCATCACAATGCTCCAGAATTCTTGTCATCACAATGTTCCATGACCGTATCATCACAATGCTCCATGGCCATTGTCAGCACAATGTTCCAGAATTCTTGTCATCACAATGTTCCATGACCGTATCATCACAATGCTCCATGGCCCTTGTCAGCACAATGCTCCAGAATTCTTCTCATCACAATGTTCCATGACCGTGTCATCACAATGCTCCATGGCCCTTGTCATCACAATGCTCCAGAATTTTTGGCATCACAATGTTCCATGACCGTGTCATCACAATGCTCCATGGCCCTTGTCATGTCAATGATCCAGAATTCTTCTCATCACAATGTTCCATGACCGTGTCATCACAATGCTCCATGGCCATTGTCATCACAATGCTCCAGAATTCTTGTCATCAAAATGTTCCATGTCCGTGTCATCACAATGCTCCATGGCCCTTGTCAGCACAATGCTCCAGAATTCTTTTCATCACAATGTTCCATGACCGTGTCTTCACAATGCTCCATGGCCCATGTCATCACAATGCTCCGGAATTCTTCTCATCACATTGTTCCATGACCGTGTCATCACAATGCTCCATGGCCCTTTTCAGCACAATGCTCCAGAATTCCTGTCATCACAATGTTCCATGACCGTGTCATCACAATGCTCCATGGCCCTTGTCAGCACAATGCTCCAGAATTCTTCTCATCACAATGTTCCATGACCGTGTCATCACAATGCTCCATGGCCCTTGTCCGCACAATGCTCCAGAATTCTTCTCATCACAATGTTCCATGATCGTGTCATCACAATGCTCCATGGTCCTTGTCATCACAATGCTCCAGAATTCTTGTCATCACAATGTTCCATGACCGTGTCATCACAATGCTCCTTGGCCCTTGTCATGACAATGATCCAGAATTCTTCTCATCACAATGTTCCATGACCGTGTCATCACAATGCTCCATGGCCATTGTCATCACAATGCTCCAGAATTCTTGTCATCAAAATGTTCCATGGCCGTGTCATCACAGTGCTCCATGGCCCTTGTCAGCACAATGCTCCAGAATTCTTCTCATCACAATGTTCCATGACCGTGTCATCACAATGCTCCATGGCCCTTTTCCGCACAATGCTCCAGAATAATTGTCATCACAATGTTCCATGACTGTGTCATCACAATGCTCCATGGCCCTTGTCATCACAATGCTCCAGAATTCTTGTCATCACAATGTTCCATGACCGTATCATCACAATGCTCCATGGCCCTTGTCAGCACAATGCTCCAGAATTCTTCTCATCACAATGTTCCATGACCGTGTCATCACAATGCTCCATGGCCCTTTTCCGCACAATGCTCCAGAATACTTGTCATCACAATGTTCCATGACCGTGTCATCACAATGCTCCATGGCCCTTGTCATCACAATGCTCCAGAATTCTTGTCATCACAATGTTCCATGACCGTGTCTTCACAATGCTCCATGGCCCTTGTCATGACAATGATGCAGAATTCTTCTCATCACAATGTTCCATGACCATGTCATCACAATGCTCCATGGCCATTGTCATCACAATATTCCAGAATTCTTGTCATCAAAATGTTCCAAGGCCGTGTCATCACAATGCTCCATGGCCCTTTTCAGCACAATGCTCCAGAATTCCTGTCATCACAATGTTCCTTGACCATGTCATCACAATGCTCCATGACCCTTGTCATCACAATGCTCCAGAATTCTTCTCATCACAATGTTCGATGACCGTGTCATCACAATGCTCCATGGCCTTTGTCATCACAATGCTCCAGAATTCTTGTCATCACAATGTGCCATGGCCGTGTCATCACAATGCTCCATGGCCCTTGTCAGCACAATGCTCCAGAATTCTTCTCATCACAATGTTCCATGACCGTGTCATCATAATGCTCCATGGCCCTTTTCAGCACAATGCTCCAGAAATCCTGTCATCACAATATTCCATGACCGTGTCATCACAATGCTCCATGGCCCTTATCATCACAATGCTCCAGAATTCTTGTCATCAAAATGTTCCATGGCCGTGTCATCACAATGCTCCATGGCCCTTGTCAGCACAATGCTCCAGAATTCTTCTCATCACAATGTTCCATGACCGTGTCATCACAATGCTCCATGGCCCTTGTCATGACAATGCTCCAGAATTCGTGTCATCACAATGTTCCATGACCGTGGCATCACAATGCTCCATGGCCCTTGTCAGCACAATGTTCCATGACAACTTTTGTCACAATATTCCATGACCACAGTCATCACAGAGTTCTCTGCCCATATCATCAAAATGTTCCTTGTCACCTTTAATCACAATGCTCCATGCCCTTTAATCACAATGCTCCAGAATTCTTCTCATCACAATGTTCCATGATCGTGTCATCACAATGCTCCATGGCCCTTGTCAGCACAATGGTCCAGAATTCTTGTCATCACAATGTTCCATGACCGTGTCATCACAATGCTCCATGGCCCTTGTCAGCACAATGGTCCAGAATTCTTGTCATCACAATGTTCCATGACCGTGTCATCACAATGTTCCATGGCCCTTGTCAGCACAATGCTCCAGAATTCTTCTCATCACAATGTTCCATGACCGTGTCATCACAATGCTCCATGGCCCTTGTCATCACAATGCTCCGGAATTCTTCTCATCACATTGTTCCATAACGATGTCATCACAATGCTCCATGGCCCTTTTCAGCACAATGCTCCAGAATTCCTGTCATCACAATGTTCCATGACCGTGTCATCACAATGCTCCATGGCCCTTGTCATCACAATGCTCCCGAATTCTTGTCATCACAATGTTCCATACCGTGTCATCACAATGCTCCATGGCCCTTGTCATCACAATGCTCCAGAATTCTTGTCATCACAATGTTCTATGACCGTATCATCACAATGCTCCATGGCCCTTGTCAGCACAATGCTCCAGAATTTTTCTCATCACAATGTTCCATGACCGTGTCATCACAATGCTCCATGGCCCTTGTCAGCACAATGCTCCAGAATTCTTCTCATCACAATGTTCCATGACCATGTCATCACAATGTTCCATGGCCATTGTCAACACAATGCTCCCGAATTCTTTTCATCACAATGTTCCATGGCCCTTTCATCACAATGCTCCATGGCCCTTGTCAGCACAATGCTCCAGAATTCTTGTCATCACAATGTTCCATGACCGTGTCATCACAATGCTCCATGGCCCTTGTCAGCACAATGCTCCAGAATTCTTCTCATCACAATGTTCCATGACCGTGTCATCACAATGCTCCTTGGCCCTTGTCCGCACAATGCTCCAGAATTCTGGTCATCACAATGTTCCATGACCGTGTCATCACAATGCTCCATGGCCCTTGTCATCACAATGCTCCAGAATTCTTGTCATCACAATGTTCCATGGCCGTGTCATCACAATGCTCCATGGCCCTTGTCATGACAATGCTCCAGAATTCTTCTCATCACAATGTTCCATGGCCGTGTCATCACAATACTCCATGGCCATTCTCATCACAATGCTCCAGAATTCTTGTCATCACAATGTTCCATGACCGTGTCATCAAAATGCTCCATGGCCCTTGTCATCATAATGCTCCAGAATTCTTGTCATCAAAATGTTCCATGGCCGTGTCATCACAATGCTCCATGGCCCTTGTCATCATAATGCTCCAGAATTCTTGTCATCAAAATGTTCCATGGCCGTGTCATCACAATGCTCCATGGCCCTTGTCATCACAATGCTCCAGAATTCTTGTCATCACAATGTTCCATACCGTGTCATCACAATGCTCCATGGCCATTGTCATCACAATGCTCCAGAATTCTTGTCATCACAATATTCCATGGCTGTGTCATCACAATGCTCCATGGCCCTTGTCATCATAATGCTCCAGAATTCTTGTCATCACAATGTTCCATGACCGTATAATCACAATGGTTCATGGCCCTTGTCAGCACAATGCCCCAGAATTCTTCTCATCACAATGTTCCATGACCGTGTCATCACAATGCTCCATGGCCCTTGTCATGACAATGCTCCAGAATTCTTCTCATCACAATGTTCCATGACCGTGTCATCACAATGCTCCATGGCCCTTGTCAACACAATGTTCCATGACACTTTTTGTCACAATACTCCATGACCACTGTCATCACAGAGTTCTCTGCCCATATCATCACAATGTTCCTTGTCACCTTTAATCACAAAGCTCCATGCCCTTTCATCACAATGCTCCAGAAATCTTTTTCATTGCAATGTTCCTCGACTGTGTCATCACAATGCTCCACGGCCGTCAGCAGCACAATGCTCCAGAATTCTTGTCATCACAATGTTCCATACCGTGTCATCACAATGCTCCATGGCCATTTTCATCACAATGCTCCAGAATTCCTGTCATCACAATGTTCCATGTCCGTGTCATCACAATGCTCCATGGCCCTTGTCATCACAATGCTCCAGAATTCTTCTCATCACAATGTTCCATGGCCGTGTCATCACAATGCTCCATGGCCCTTGTCATGACAATGCTCCAGAATTCTTCTCATCACAATGTTCCATGACCGTGTCATCACAATGCTCCATGGCCCTTGTCATCACAATGCTCCAGAATTCTTGTCATCACAATGTTCCATGACCGTGTCATCACAATGCTCCATGGCCCTTGACAGCACAATGTTCCATGACACTTTTTGTCACAATACTCCATGACCACTGTCATCACAGAGTTTTCTGACCATATCATCACAATATTCCTTGTCACCTTTAATCACAATGTTCCATACCCTTTCATCACAATGCTCCAGAAATCTTTTTCATCGCAATGTTCCTTCACTGTGTCATCACAGTGCTCCACGGCCGTCATCAGCACAATGCTCCAGAATACTTGTCATCACAATGTTCCATGACCGTGTCATCACAATGCTCCATGGCCCTTGTCATCACAATGCTCCGGAATTCTTCTCATCACATTGTTCCATGACCATGTCATCACAATGCTCCATGGCCCTTTTCAGCACAATGCTCCAGAATTCCTGTCATCACAATGTTCCATGACCGTGTCATCACAATGCTCCATGGCCCTTGTCATCACAATGCTCCAGAATTCTTGTCATCACAATGTTCCATACCGTGTCATCACAATGCTCCATGGCCATTGTCATCACAATGCTCCAGAATTCTTGTCATCACAATGTTCCATGGCCGTGTCATCACAATCCTCCATGGCCCTGGTGAGCGCAATGCTCCAGAATTCTTCTCATCACAATGTTCCATGACCGTGTCATCACAATGCTCCATGGCCCTTGTCATCGCAATGCTCAGGAATTCTTGTCATCACAATGTTCCATGACCGTGTCATCACAATGCTCCATGGCCCTTGTCATGACAATGCTCCCGAATTCTTCTCATCACAATGTTCCATGACCGTGTCATCACAATGCTCCATGGCCCTTGTCATCATAATGCTCCAGAATTCTTGTCATTACTATATTCCATGAACGTGTCATCACAATGCTCTATGGCGCTTGTCATCAGAATGCTCCCGAATTCTTGTCATCACAATGTTCCATGGCCCTTTCATCACAATGCTCCATGGCCCTTGTCATCATAATGCTCCAGAATTCTTGTCATCACAATGTTCCATGACCGTGTCATCACAATGCTCCATGGCCCTTGTCCGCACAATGCTCCTGAATTCTTGTCATCACAATGTTCCATGACCGTGTCATCACAATGCTCCATGGCCCTTGTCAGCACAATGCTCCAGAATTCTTGTCATCACAATGTGCCATGACCGTGTCTTCACAATGCTCCATGGCCCTTGTCAGCACAATGCTCCAGAATTCTTGTCATCACAATGTTCCATGACCGTGTCATCACAATGCTCCATGGCCCTTGTCCGCACAATGCTCCAGAATTCTTGTCATCACAATGTTCCATGACCGTGTCATCACAATGCTCCATGGCCCTTGTCAGCACAATGCTCCAGAATTCTTGTCATCACAATGTGCCATGACCGTGTCATCACAATGCTCCATGGCCCTTGTCCGCACAATGCTCCAGAATTCTTGTCATCACAATGTTCCATGACCGTGTCATCACAATGCTCCATGGCCCTTGTCAGCACAATGCTCCAGAATTCTTGTCATCACAATGATCCATGACCGTGTCATCACAATGCTCCATGGCCCTTGTCAGCACAATGTTCCATGACAATTTTTGTCACAATACTTCATGACCACTGTCATCACAGCGTTCTCTGCTCATATCATCATAATGTTCCTTGTCACCTTTAATCACAATGCTCCATGGCCTTTCATCACAATGCTCCAGAAATCTTGTCATCGCAATGTTCCTTGGCCATGTCATCACAATGCTCCATGACCCTTGTCATCACAATGCTCCAGAATTCTTCTCATCACAATGTTCCATGACCGTGTCATCACAATGCTCCATGGCCCTTGTCCGCACAATGCTCCAGAATTCTTGTCATCAAAATGTTCCATGACCGTGTCATCACAATGCTCCATGACCCTTGTCATCACAATGCTCCAGAATTCTTGTCATCACAATGTTCCATGACCGTATCATCACAATGCTCCATGGCCCTTGTCAGCACAATGCTCCAGAACTCTTGTCATCACAATGTTCCATGACCGTGTCATCACAATTCTCCATGTCCCTTGTCAGCACAATGTTCCATGACAATTTTTGTCACAATACTCCATGACCACTGTCATCACAGAGTTCTCTGCCCATATCATCATAATGTTCCTTGTCAACTTTAATCACAATGTTCCATGCCCTTTCATCACAATGCTCCAGAAATCTTGTCATCGCAATGTTCCTTGACCATGTCATCACAATGCTCCATGACCCTTGTCATCACAATGCTCCAGAATTCTTGTCATCACAATGTTCCATGACCGTATCATCACAATGCTCCATGGCCCTTGTCAGCACAATGCTCCAGAATTCTTCTCATCACAATGTTCCATGACCGTGTCATCACAATGCTCCATGGCACTTGTCCGCACAATGCTCCATAATTCTTGTCATCACAATGTTCCATGACCGTGTCATCACAATGCTCCATGGCCCTTGTCATCATAATGTTCCAGAATTCTTGTCATCACAATGTTCCATGACCGTGTCATCACAATGCTCCATGGCCCTGGTCAGCACAATGCTCCAGAATTCTTCTCATCACAATGTTCCATGACCGTGTCATCACAATGCTCCATGGCCCTTGTCCGCACAATGCTCCAGAATTCTTGTCATCACAATGTTCCATGACCGTGTCATCACAATGCTCCATGGCCCTTGTCAGCACAATGTTCCATGACAATTTTTGTCACAATACTCCATGACCACTGTCATCACAGAGTTCTCTGCCCATATCATCATAATGTTCCTTGTCAACTTTAATCACAATGCTCCATGCCCTTTCATCACAATGCTCCAGAAATCTTGTCATCGCAATGTTCCTTGACCATGTCATCACAATGCTCCATGACCCTTGTCATCACAATGCTCCAGAATTCTTTTCATCACAATGTTCCATGACCGTGTCATCACAATGCTCCATGGCCCTTGTCATGACAATGCTTCAGAATTCTTCTCATCACAATGTTCAATGACCGTGTCATCACAATGCTCCATGGCCCTTGTCATGACAATGCTCCAGAATTCTTGTCATCACAATGTTCCATGACCATGTCATCACAATGCTCCATGGCCCTTGTCATCACAATGCTCCAGAATTCTTGTCATCACAATGTTCCATGACCGTGTCATCACAATGCTCCATGGCCCTTGTCATGACAATGATCCAGAATTCTTCTCATCACAATGTTCCATGACCGTGTCATCACAATGCTCCATGGCCATTGTCATCACAATGCTCCAGAAATCTTGTCATCAAAATGTTCCATGGCCGTGTCATCACAATGCTCCATGGCCCTTGTCAGCACAATGCTCCAGAATTCTTCTCATCACAATGTTCCATGACCGTGTCATCACAATGCTCCATGGCCCTTGTCATCACAATGCTCCCGAATTCTTCTCATCACATTGTTCCATGACCGTGTCATCACAATGCTCCATGGCCCTTTTCAGCACAATGCTCCAGAATTCCTGTCATCACAATGTTCCATGACCGTGTCATCACAATGCTCCATGGCCCTTGTCATCACAATGCTCCAGAATTCTTGTCATCAATATGTTCCTTGACCATGTCATTACAATGGTCCATGGCCCTTGTCAGCACAATGCTCCAGAATTCTTGTCATCACCATGTTCCATGACCGTGTCATCACAATGTTACATGACCCTGGTCATCACAGTTCTCCATGACCTTTGTCATCACAATGCTCTATGTCGCTTTTCATCACAATTCTCAATAACCACTTTAATCACTATGCTCGCTGACCATTTTCATCATATTTCTCTAGTGTCATTACAATACCCCATGGCCCCTTTCTTCACAATGCTCCATGATGCCTGTCATCACAATGCTCCATGGCTTTTGTTATCACAATGCTCCAGGACCAGTTTCATCACAATTCTCCATCACCTTTGTCATCATGGTGCACAATGAAACCTTTCATTAAAATGCTCCATGACACTAGTCATCACAGTACTCCATGGCCTTTATCGTCACAATGCTCCCATGCACTTTTCATCACGATGTTCCATGAATACTTTCATCACATTGCTCCATGACCATCGTCATCACAATAGTCCATACCCTTGTCAACACAATGCTGCATAATCCCTGTCATCACAATTCTCCATGACTGCTGTCATCACAATAATCCAGGACAATTTTCATCACAGTGCTTCATGCCCCCAGTCATCACAGTGCTCCATGATACCTTTCATCACAATTCCTAGATGATCAATGTCATCACAATGCCCCATGACACTTGTCATCACAATTCGCTATGACCCTTGTCCTCACAATACTCGATGAACCGTGACATCACAGTGTTCCAGGACACATGTCATCACAATGATCCATGTCTACTTCCATCACAATGCTCCAATACCCCTGTCATCAGAATGCTCCATGGCCCCTGTTATCATATTGCTCCATGATCTCTTTCATCACAATGCTCCATGACCACTGTCATCAAAATGCTCCAGAACTCTTGTCATCATAATGCTCCATGCCAATGTCATCAAAATGCCCCATGACACTTGTCATCACAATGCTCCATGGCCTTTGTCATCACAATGTTCCATGGCCCCTGTCATCACAGTGCTCCATGATACCTTTCATTGCAAATCTAGATGACCACTGTCATCACAACGCCCCATGACAGATGTCATCACAATTCGCCATGGTCCTTGTCATCACAATGCTCCATGGCCCTTGTCATCACAATGCTCCAGAATTCTGGTCATCACAATGTTCCATGACCGTGTCATCACAATGCTCCATCGCCCTTGTCATCACAAAGCTCCAGAATTCTTCTCATCACAATGTTCCATGACCGTGTCATCACAATGCTCCATGGCCCTTGTCATCACAATGCTCCGGAATTCTTCTCATCACATTGTTCCATGACCGTGTCATCACAATGCTCCATGCCCCTTTTCAGCACAATGCTCCAGAATTCCTGTCATCACAATGTTCCATGACCGTGTCATCACAATGCTCCATGGCCCTTGTCATCACAATGCTCCGGAATTCTTCTCATCACATTGTTCCATGACCGTGTCATCACAATGCTCCATGCCCCTTTTCAGCACAATGCTCCAGAATTCCTGTCATCACAATGTTCCATGACCGTATCATCACAATGCTCCATGGCCCTTGTCAGCACAATGCTCCAGAATTCTTCTCATCACAATGTTCCATGACCGTGTCATCACAATGCTCCATGGCCCTTGTCATCACAATGTTCCATGGCCGTGTCATCACAATGCTCCATGGCCCTTGTCAGCATAATGGTCGAGAATTCTTGTCATCACAATGTTCCATGACCGTGTCATCACAATGCTCCATGGCCCTTGTCCGCACAATGCTCCAGAATTATTTTCATCACAATGTTCCATGACCGTGTCATCACAATGCTCCATGGCCCTTGTCATCACAATGCTCCAGAATTCTTGTCATCACAATGTTCCATGACCGTGTCATCACAATGCTCCATGGCCCTTGTCATCACAATGTTCCATGGCCGTGTCATCACAATGCTCCATGGCCCTTGTCAGCATAATGGTCCAGAATTCTTCTCATCACAATGTTCCATGACCGTGTCATCACAATGCTCCATGGCCCTTGTCCGCACAATGCTCCAGAATTCTTCTCATCACAATGTTCCATGACCGTGTCATCACAATGCTCCATGGCCCTTGTCATCACAATGCTCCGGAATTCTTCTCATCATATTTTTCCATGACCGTGTCATCACAATGCTCCATGGCCCTTGTCAGCACAATGCTCCAGAATTCTTGTCATCACAATGTTCCATACCGTGTCATTACAATGCTCCATGGCCATTGTCATCACAATGCTCCAGAATTCTTGTCATCACAATGTTCCATGGCCGTGTCATCACAATGTTCCATGGCCCTTGTCAGCACAATGCTCCAGAATTCCTGTCATCACAATGTTCCATGAACGTGTCATCACAATGCTCCATGGCCCTTGTCCGCACAATGCTCCAGAATACTTGTCATCACAATGTTCCATGACCGTGTCATCACAATGCTCCATGACCCTTGTCATCACAATGCTCCAGAATTCTTGTCATCACAATGTTCCATGACCGTGTCATCACAATGCTCCATGGCCCTTGTCATGACAATGATGCAGAATTCTTCTCATCACAATGTTCCATGACCATGTCATCACAATGCTCCATGGCCATTGTCATCACAATGCTCCAGAATTCTTGTCATCAAAATTTTCCATGGCCGTGTCATCACAATGCTCCATGGCCCTTGTCAGCACAATGCTCCAGAATTCTTCTCATCACAATGTTCCATGACCGTGTCATCACAATGCTCCATGGCCCTTGTCATCACAATGCTCCAGAATTCTTGTCATCACAATGTTCCATACCGTATCATCACAATGCTCCATGGCCATTGTCATCACAATGCTCCAGAATTCTTGTCATCACAATGTTCCATGGCCGTGTCATCACAGTGCTCCATGGCCCTTGTCATCACAATGCTCCGGAATTCTTCTCATCACATTGTTCCATAACCATGTCATCACAATGCTCCATGGACCTTTTCAGCACAATGCTCCAGAATTCCTGTCATCACAATGTTCCATGACCGTGTCATCACAATGCTCCATGCCCCTTGTCATCACAATGCTCCAGAATTCTTGTCATCACAATGTTCCATACCGTGTCATCACAATGCTCCATGGCCCTTTTCAGCACAATGCTCCAGAATTCCTGTCATCACAATGTTCCATGACCGTGTCATCACAATGCTCCATGGCCCTTGTCAGCACAATGCTCCAGAATTCTTGTCATCACAATATTCCATGACCGTGTCATCACAATGCTCCATGGCCCTTGTCAGCACAATGCTCCAGAATTCTTCTCATCACAATGTTCCATGACCATGTCATCACAATGTTCCATGGCCATTGTCAACACAATGATCCCGAATTCTTGTCATCACAATGTTCCATGGCCCTTTCATCACAATGCTCCATGGCCCTTGTCAGCACAATGCTCCAGAATTCTTGTCATCTCAATGTTCCATGACCGTGTCATCACAATGCTCCATGGCCCTTGTCATCACAATGCTCCAGAATTCTTGTCATCACAATGTTCCATGACCGTGTCATCACAATGCTCCATGGCCCTTGTCAGCACAATGTTCCATGACGATTTTTGTCACAATACTCCATGACCACTGTCATCACAGAGTTCTCTGCCCATATCATCATAATGTTCCTTGTCACCTTTAATCACAATGCTCCATGCCCTTTCATCACAATGCTCCAGAAATCTTGTCATCGCAATGTTCCTTGACCATGTCATCACAATGCTCCATGACCCTTGTCATCACAATGCTCCAGTATTCTTGTCATCACAATGTTCCATGACCGTATCATCACAATGCTCCATGGCCCTTGTCAGCACAATGCTCCAGAATTCTTCTCCTCACAATGTTCCATGACCGAGTCATCACAATGCTCCATGGCCCTTGTCCGCACAATGCTCCAGAATTCTTGTCATCACAATGTTCCATGACCGTGTCATCACAATGCTCCATGGCCCTTGTCATGACAATGATCCAGAATTCTTCTCATCACAATGTTCCATGACCGTGTCATCACAATGCTCCATGGACATTGTCATCACAATGCTCCAGAATTCTTGTAATCAAAATGATCCATGGCCGTGTCATCACAGTGCTCCATGGCCCTTGTCAGCACAATGCTCCAGAATTCTTCTCATCAAAATGTTCCATGACCGTGTCATCACAATGCTCCATGGCCCTTGTCATCACAATGCTCCGGAATTCTTCTCATCACATTGTTCCATGACCGTGTCATCACAATGCTCCATGCCCCTTTTCAGCACAATGCTCCAGAATTCCTGTCATCACAATGTTCCATGACCGTGTCATCACAATGCTCCATGGCCCTTGTCATCACAATGTTCCATGGCCGTGTCATCACAATGCTCCATGGCCTTATCAGCACAATGCCCCAGAATTCTTCTCATCACAATGTTCCATGACCGTGTCATCACAATGCTCCATGGCCCTTGTCATCACAATGCTCCGGAATTCTTCTCATCACATTTTTCCATGACCGTGTCATCACAATGCTCCATGGCCCTTTTCAGCACAATGCTCCAGAATTCCTGTCATCACAATGTTCCATGACCGTGTCATCACAATGCTCCATGGACCTTGTCAGCACAATGCTCCAGAATTCTTGTCATCACAATGTTCCATACCGTGTCATCACAATGCTCCATGGCCATTGTCATTACAATGCTCCAGAATTCTTGTCATCACAATGTTCCATGGCCGTGTCATCACAATGTTCCATGGCCCTTGTCAGCACAATGCTCCAGAATTCCTGTCATCACAATGTTCCATGTCCGTGTCATCACAATGCTCCATGGCCCTTGTCATCACAATCCTCCAGAATTCTTGTCATCACAATGTTCCATACCGTGTCATCACAATGCTCCATGGCCATTGTCATCACAATGCTCCAGAATTCTTGTCATCACAATGTTCCATGGCCGTATCATCACAATACTCCATGGCCCTTGTCAGCACAATGCTCCAGAATTCTTCTCATCACAATGTTCCATGACCGTGTCATCACAATGCTCCATGGCCCTTGTCATCACAATGCTCCAGAATTCTTGTCATCACAATGTTCCATGACCATGTCATCACAATGCTCCATGGCCCTTGTCATGACAATGCTCCAGAATTCTTCTCATCACAATGTTCCATGACCGTGTCAACACAATGCTCCATGGCCACAGTCATCACAATGCTCCAGAATGCTTGTCATCACAATGTTCCTTGACCGTGTCATCACAATGCTCCATGGCCCTTGTCATCACAATGCTCCAGAATTCTTGTCATCACAATGTTTCATGACCGTGTCATCACAATGCTCGATGGCCCTTGTCAGCACAATGTTCCATGACACATTTTGTCACAATACTCCATGACCACAGTCATCACAGAGTTCTCTGCCCATATCATCACAATGTTCCTTGTCACCTTTAATCACAATGCTCCATGCCCTTTAATCACAATGCTCCAGAATTCTTCTCATCACAATGTTCTATGACCGTGTCATCACAATGCTCCATGGCCATTGTCATCACAATGCTCCAGAATTCTTGTCATCACAATATTCCATGGCTGTGTCATCACAATGCTCCATGGCCCTTGTCATCATAATGCTCCAGAATTCTTGTCATCACAATGTTCCATGACCGTGTCATCACAATGCTCCATGGCCCTTGTCAGCACAATGCCCCAGAATTCTTCTCATCACAATGTTCCATGACCGTGTCATCACAATGCTCCATGGCCCTTGTCATCACAATGCTCCAGAATTCTTGTCATCACAATGTTCCATACCGTGTCATCACAATGCTCCATGGCCCTTGTCATCACAATGCTCCAGAATTCTTGTCATCACAATTTTGCATGACCGTATCATCACAATGCTCCATGGCCCTTGTCAGCACAATGCTCCAGAATTCTTCTCATCACAATGTTCCATGACCGTGTCATCACAATGCTACATGGCCCTTGTCCGCACATTGCTCCAGAATTCTTGTCATCACAATGTTCCATGACCGTGTCATCACAATGCTCCATGGCACTTGTCATCACAATGCTCCAGAATTCTTGTCATTACAATGTTCCATGACTGTGTCATCACAATGCTCCATGGCCCTTGTCATCACAATGTTCCATGGCCGTGTCATCACAATGCTCCATGGCCCTTGTCATCACAATGCTCCGGAATTCTTCTCATCACATTTTTCCATGACCGTGTCATCACAATGCTCCATGGCCCTTTTCAGCACAATGCTCCAGAATTCCTGTCATCACAATGTTCCATGACCGTGTCATCACAATGCTCCATGGACCTTGTCAGCACAATTCTCCAGAATTCTTGTCATCACAATGTTCCATACCGTGTCATCACAATGCTCCATGGCCATTGTCATTACAATGCTCCAGAATTCTTGTCATCACAATGTTCCATGGCCGTGTCATCACAATGTTCCATGGCCCTTGTCAGCACAATGCTCCAGAATTCCTGTCATCACAATGTTCCATGTCCGTGTCATCACAATGCTCCATGGCCCTTGTCATCACAATCCTCCAGAATTCTTGTCATCACAATGTTCCATACCGTGTCATCACAATGCTCCATGGCCATTGTCATCACAATGCTCCAGAATTCTTGTCATCACAATGTTCCATGGCCGTATCATCACAATACTCCATGGCCCTTGTCAGCACAATGCTCCAGAATTCTTCTCATCACAATGTTCCATGACCGTGTCATCACAATGCTCCATGGCCCTTGTCATCACAATGCTCCAGAATTCTTGTCATCACAATGTTCCATGACCATGTCATCACAATGCTCCATGGCCCTTGTCATGACAATGCTCCAGAATTCTTCTCATCACAATGTTCCATGACCGTGTCAACACAATGCTCCATGGCCACAGTCATCACAATGCTCCAGAATTCTTGTCATCACAATGTTCCTTGACCGTGTCATCACAATGCTCCATGGCCCTTGTCATCACAATGCTCCAGAATTCTTGTCATCACAATGTTTCATGACCGTGTCATCACAATGCTCGATGGCCCTTGTCAGCACAATGTTCCATGACACATTTTGTCACAATACTCCATGACCACAGTCATCACAGAGTTCTCTGCCCATATCATCACAATGTTCCTTGTCACCTTTAATCACAATGCTCCATGCCCTTTAATCACAATGCTCCAGAATTCTTCTCATCACAATGTTCTATGACCGTGTCATCACAATGCTCCATGGCCATTGTCATCACAATGCTCCAGAATTCTTGTCATCACAATATTCCATGGCTGTGTCATCACAATGCTCCATGGCCCTTGTCATCATAATGCTCCAGAATTCTTGTCATCACAATGTTCCATGACCGTGTCATCACAATGCTCCATGGCCCTTGTCAGCACAATGCCCCAGAATTCTTCTCATCACAATGTTCCATGACCGTGTCATCACAATGCTCCATGGCCCTTGTCATCACAATGCTCCAGAATTCTTGTCATCACAATGTTCCATACCGTGTCATCACAATGCTCCATGGCCCTTGTCATCACAATGCTCCAGAATTCTTGTCATCACAATGTTGCATGACCGTATCATCACAATGCTCCATGGCCCTTGTCAGCACAATGCTCCAGAATTCTTCTCATCACAATGTTCCATGACCGTGTCATCACAATGCTACATGGCCCTTGTCCGCACATTGCTCCAGAATTCTTGTCATCACAATGTTCCATGACCGTGTCATCACAATGCTCCATGGCACTTGTCATCACAATGCTCCAGAATTCTTGTCATTACAATGTTCCATGACTGTGTCATCACAATGCTCCATGGCCCTTGTCATCACAATGTTCCATGGCCGTGTCATCACAATGCTCCATGGCCCTTGTCAGCATAATGCTCCAGAATTCTTCTCATCACAATGTTCCATGACCGTGTCATCACAATGCTCCATGGCCCTTGTCCGCACAATGCTCCAGAATTCTTGTCATCACAATGTTCCATGACCGTGTCATCACAATGCTCCATGGCCCTTGTCATCACAATGCTCCAGAATTCTTGTCATCACAATGTTCCATGACCGTGTCATCACAATGCTCCATGGCCCTTGTCATCACAATGTTCCATGGCCGTGTCAGCACAATGCTCCATGGCCCTTGTCAGCACAATGCTCCAGAATTCTTCTCATCACAATGTTCCATGACCGTGTCATCACAATGCTCCATGGCCATTGTCATCACAATGCTCCAGAATTCTTGTCATCACAATGTTCCATGACCGTGTCATCACAATGCTCCATGCCCCTTCTCATCACAATGTTCCATGACCGAGTCATCACAATGCTCCATGGCACTTGTCCGCACAATGCTCCAGAATTCTTGTCATCACAATGTTCCATGACCGTGTCATCACAATGCTCCATGGCCCTTGTCATCACAATGCTCCAGAATTCTTGTCATCACAATGTTCCATGACCGTGTCATCACAATGCTCCATGGCCCTTGTCATGACAATGATCCAGAATTCTTCTCATCAAATGTTCCATGACCGTGTCATCACAATGCTCCATGGCCATTGTCATCACAATCCTCCAGAATTCTTGTAATCAAAATGTTCCATGGCCGTGTCATCACAATGCTCCATGGCCCTTGTCAGCACAATGCTCCAGAATTCTTCTCATCACAATGTTCCATGACCGTGTCATCACAATGCTCCATGGCCCTTGTCATCACAATGCTCCGGAATTCTTCTCATTACATTGTTCCATGACCGTGTCATCAGAATGCTCCATGCCCCTTTTCAGCACAATGCTCCAGAATTCCTGTCATCACAATGTTCCATGGCCGTGTCATCACAATGTTCCATGGCCCTTGTCAGCACAATGCTCCAGAATTCCTGTCATCACAATGTTCCATGACCGTGTCATCACAATGCTCCATGGCCCTTGTCCGCACAATGCTCCAGAATACTTGTCATCACAATGTTCCATGACCGTGTCAACACAATGCTCCATGGCCACAGTCATCACAATGCTCCAGAATTCTTGTCATCACAATGTTCCTTGACCGTGTCATCACAATGCTCCATGGCCCTTGTCATCACAATGCTCCAGAATTCTTGTCATCACAATGTTCCATGACCGTGTCATCACAATGCTCGATGGCCCTTGTCAGCACAATGTTCCATGACACATTTTGTCACAATACTCCATGACCACAGTCATCACAGAGTTCTCTGCCCATATCATCACAATGTTCCTTGTCACCTTTAATCACAATGCTCCATGCCCTTTAATCACAATGCTCCAGAATTCTTCTCATCACAATGTTCCATGACCGTGTCATCACAATGCTCCATGGCCCTTGTCATGACAATGATCCAGAATTCTTCTCATCAAATGTTCCATGACCGTGTCATCACAATGCTCCATGGCCATTGTCATCACAATCCTCCAGAATTCTTGTAATCAAAATGTTCCATGGCCGTGTCATCACAATGCTCCATGGCCCTTGTCAGCACAATGCTCCAGAATTCTTCTCATCACAATGTTCCATGACCGTGTCATCACAATGCTCCATGGCCCTTGTCATCACAATGCTCCGGAATTCTTCTCATTACATTGTTCCATGACCGTGTCATCAGAATGCTCCATGCCCCTTTTCAGCACAATGCTCCAGAATTCCTGTCATCACAATGTTCCATGGCCGTGTCATCACAATGTTCCATGGCCCTTGTCAGCACAATGCTCCAGAATTCCTGTCATCACAATGTTCCATGACCGTGTCATCACAATGCTCCATGGCCCTTGTCCGCACAATGCTCCAGAATACTTGTCATCACAATGTTCCATGACCGTGTCAACACAATGCTCCATGGCCACAGTCATCACAATGCTCCAGAATTCTTGTCATCACAATGTTCCTTGACCGTGTCATCACAATGCTCCATGGCCCTTGTCATCACAATGCTCCAGAATTCTTGTCATCACAATGTTCCATGACCGTATCATCACAATGCTCCATGGCCCTTGTCAGCACAATGGTCCAGAATTCTTCTCATCACAATGTTCCATGACCGTGTCATCACAATGCTCCATGGCCCTTGTCCGCACAATGCTCCAGAATTCTTCTCATCACAATGTTCCATGACCGTGTCATCACAATGCTCCATGGCCCTTGTCATCACAATGCTCCAGAATTCTTGTCATCACAATGTTCCATTACCGTGTCATCACAATGCTCCGGAATTCTTCTCATTACATTGTTCCATGACCGTGTCATCAGAATGCTCCATGCCCCTTTTCAGCACAATGCTCCAGAATTCCTGTCATCACAATGTTCCATGACCGTGTCATCACAATGCTCCATGGCCCTTGTCATCACAATGCTCCAGAATTCTTGTCATCACAATGTTCCATACCGTGTCATCACAATGCTCCATGGCCCTTGTCAGCACAATGCTCCAGAATTCTTCTCATCACAATGTTCCATGACCGTGTCATCACAATGCTCCATGGCCTTTGTCCGCACAATGCTCCAGAATTCTTGTCATCACAATGTTCCATGACCGTGTCATCACAATGCTCCATGGCCCTTGTCATCACAATGCTCCAGAATTCTTGTCATCACAATGTTCCATGACCGTGTCATCACAATGCTCCATGGCCCTTGTCATCACAATGTCCCATGGCCGTGTCATCACAATGCTCCATGGCCCTTATCAGCACAATGCTCCAGAATTCTTCTCATCACAATGTTCCATGACCGTGTCATCACAATGCTCCACGGCCCTTGTCAGCACAATGCTCCAGAATTCTTGTCATCACAATGTTCCATGACCGTGTCATCACAATGCTCCATGGCCCTTGTCAGCACAATGCTCCAGAATTCTTGTCATCACAATGTTCCATACCGTGTCATCACAATGCTCCATGGCCATTGTCATGACAATGCTCCAGAATTCCTGTCATCACAATGTTCCATGACCGTGTCATCACAATGCTCCATGGCCCTTGTCAGCACAATGCTCCAGAATTCTTCTCATCACAATGTTCCATGACCGTGTCATCACAATGCTCCATGGCCCTTGTCCGCACAATGCTCCAGAATTCTTCTCATCACAATGTTCCATGACCGTGTCATCACAATGCTCCATGGCCCTTGTCATCACAATGCTCCAGAATTCTTGTCATCACAATGTTCCATACCGTGTCATCACAATGCTCCATGGCCCTTTTCATCACAATGCTCCAGAATTCTTGTCATCACAATGTTCCATGACCGTATCATCACAATGCTCCATGGCCCTTGTCAGCACAATGCTCCAGAATTCTTCTCATCACAATGTTCCATGACCGTGTCATCACAATGCTCCATGGCCCTTGTCCGCACAATGCTCCAGAATTCTTGTCATCACAATGTTCCATGACCGTGTCATCACAATGCTCCATGGCCCTTGTCATCACAATGCTCCAGAATTCTTGTCATCACAATGTTCCATGACCGTGTCATCACAATGCTCCATGGCCCTTGTCATCACAATGTTCCATGGCCGTGTCATCACAATGCTCCATGGCCCTTGTCAGCACAATGCTCCAGAATTCTTGTCATCACAATGTTCCATGACCGTGTCATCACAATGCTCCATGGCCCTTGTCAACACAATGTTCCATGACACTTTTTGTCACAATACTCCATGACCACAGTCATCACAGAGTTCTCTGCCCATATCATCACAATGTTCCTTGTCACCTTTAATCACAATGCTCCATGCCCTTTAATCACAATGCTCCAGAATTCTTCTCATCACAATGTTCCATGACCGTGTCATCACAATGCTCCATGACCATTGTCATCACAATGTTCCAGAATTCTTGTCATCACAATATTCCATGGCTGTGTCATCACAATGCTCCATGGCCCTTGTCATCATAATGCTCCAGAATTCTTGTCATCACAATGTTCCATGACCGTATAATCACAATGCTCCATGGCCCTTGTCAGCACAATGCCCCAGAATTCTTCTCATCACAATGTTCCATGACCGTGTCATCACAATGCTCGATGGCCCTTGTCAGCACAATGTTCCATGACACATTTTGTCACAATACTCCATGACCACAGTCATCACAGAGTTCTCTGCCCATATCATCACAATGTTCCTTGTCACCTTTAATCACAATGCTCCATGCCCTTTAATCACAATGCTCCAGAATTCTTCTCATCACAATGTTCCATGACCGTGTCATCACAATGCTCCATGGCCATTGTCATCACAATGCTCCAGAATTCTTGTCATCACAATATTCCATGGCTGTGTCATCACAATGCTCCATGGCCCTTGTCATCATAATGCTCCAGAATTCTTGTCATCACAATGTTCCATGACCGTATAATCACAATGCTCCATGGCCCTTGTCAGCACAATGCCCCAGAATTCTTCTCATCACAATGTTCCATGACCGTGTCATCACAATGCTCCATGGCCCTTGTCATCACAATGCTCCAGAATTCTTGTCATCACAATGTTCCATGACCGTGTCATCACAATGCTCCATGGCCCTTGTCATGACAATGCTCCAGAATTCTTCTCATCACAATTTTCCATGACCGTGTCATCACAATGCTCCATGGCACTTGTCATCACAATGCTCCAGAATTCTTCTCATCACAATGTTCCATGACCGTGTCATCACAATGCTCCATGGCCCTTGTCATCACAATGCTCCAGAATTCTTCTCATCACAATGTTCCATGGCCGTGTCATCACAATGCTCCATGGCTCTTGTCATGACAATGCTCCAGAATTCTTCTCATCACAATGTTCCATGACCGTGTCATCACAATGCTCCATGGCCCTTGTCATCACAATGCTCCAGAATTCTTGTCATCACAATGTTCCATGACCTTGTCATCACAATGCTCCATGGCCCTTGTCAACACAATGTTCCATGACACTTTTTGTCACAATACTCCATGACCACTGTCATCACAGAGTTCTCTGCCCATATCATCACAATGTTCCTTGTCACCTTTAATCACAAAGCTCCATGCCCTTTCATCACAATGCTCCAGAAATCTTTTTCATTGCAATGTTCCTTGACCATGTCATCACAATGCTCCATGACCCTTGTCATCACAATGCTCCAGAATTCTTGTCATCACAATGTTCCATGACCGTATCATCACAATGCTCCATGGCCCTTGTCAGCACAATGCTCCAGAATTCTTCTCATCACAATGTTCCTTGACCGTGTCATCACAATGCTCCATGGCCCTTGTCCGCACAATGCTCCAGAATTCTTGTCATCACAATGTTCCATGACCGTGTCATCACAATGCTCCATGGCCCTTGTCCGCACAATGCTCCAGAATTCTTGTCATCACAATGTTCCATGACCGTGTCATCACTATGCTCCATGGCCCTTGTCATCACAATGCTCCAGAATTCTTGTCATCACAATGTTCCATGACCGTGTCATCACAATGCTCCATGGCCCTTGTCAACACAATGTTCCATGACACTTTTTGTCACAATACTCCATGACCACTGTCATCACAGAGTTCTCTGCCCATATCATCACAATGTTCCTTGTCACCTTTAATCACAAAGATCCATGCCCTTTCATCACAATGCTCCAGAAATCTTTTTCATTGCAATGTTCCTTGACCATGTCATCACAATGCTCCATGACACTTGTCATCACAATGCTCCAGAATTCTTGTCATCACAATGTTCCCTGACCGTATCATCACAATGCTCCATGGCCCTTGTCAGCACAATGCCCCAGAATTCTTCTCATCACAATGTTCCTTGACCGTGTCATCACAATGCTCCATGGCCCTTGTCAACACAATGCTCCAGAATTCTTGTCATCACAATGTTCCATGACCGTATCATCACAATGCTCCATGGCCCTTGTCAGCACAATGCTCCAGAAGTCTTCTCATCACAATGTTCCATGACCGTGTCATCACAATGCTCCATGGCCCTTGTCATCACAATGCTCCAGAATTCTTGTCATCACAATGTTCCATGACCGTGTCATCACAATGCTCCATGGACCTTGTCAGCACAATGCTCCAGAATTCTTGTCATCACAATGTTCCATACCGTGTCATCACAATGCTCCATGGCCATTGTCATTACAATGCTCCAGAATTCTTGTCATCACAATGTTCCATGGCCGTGTCATCACAATGTTCCATGGCCCTTGTCAGCACAATGCTCCAGAATTCTTGTCATCACAATGTTCCTCGACCGTGTCATCACAATGCTCCATGGCCCTTGTCATCACAATGCTCCAGAATTCTTGTCATCACAATGTTCCATGACCGTGTCATCACAATGCTCGATGGCCCTTGTCAGCACAATGTTACATGACACATTTTGTCACAATACTCCATGACCACAGTCATCACAGAGTTCTCTGCCCATATCATCACAATGTTCCTTGTCACCTTTAATCACAATGCTCCATGCCCTTTGATCACAATGCTCCAGAATTCTTCTCATCACAATGTTCCATGACCGTATAATCACAATGCTCCATGGCCCTTGTCAGCACAATGCCCCAGAATTCTTCTCATCACAATGTTCCATGACCGTGTCATCACAATGCTCCATGGACCTTGTCATCACAATGCTCCAGAATTCTTGTCATCACAATGTTCCATGACCGTGTCATCACAATGCTCCATGGCCCTTGTCATGACAATGCTCCAGAATTCTTCTCATCACAATGTTCCATGACCGTGTCATCACAATGCTCCATGGCCCTTGTCAACACAATGTTCCATGACACTTTTTGTCACAATACTCCATGACCACAGTCATCACAGAGTTCTCTGCCCATATCATCACAATGTTCCTTGTCACCTTTAATCACAATGCTCCATGCCCTTTAATCACAATGCTCCAGAATTCTTCTCATCACAATGTTCCATGACAGTATAATCACAATGCTCCATGGCCCTTGTCAGCACAATGCCCCAGAATTCTTCTCATCACAATGTTCCATGACCGTGTCAACACAATGCTCCATGGACCTTGTCATCACAATGCTCCAGAATTCTTGTCATCACAATGTTCCATGACCGTGTCATCACAATGCTCCATGGCCCTTGTCATCACAATGCTCCAGAATTCTTGTCATCACAATGTTCCATGACCGTGTCATCACAATGCTCGATGGCCCTTGTCAGCACAATGTTCCATGACACATTTTGTCACAATACTCCATGACCACAGTCATCACAGAGTTCTCTGCCCATATCATCACAATGTTCCTTGTCACCTTTAATCACAATGCTCCATGCCCTTTAATCACAATGCTCCAGAATTCTTCTCATCAAAATGTTCCATGACCGTGTCATCACAATGCTCCATGGCCATTGTCATCACAATGCTCCAGAATTCTTGTCATCACAATATTCCATGGCTGTGTCATCACAATGCTCCATGGCCCTTGTCATCATAATGCTCCAGAATTCTTGTCATCACAATGTTCCATGACCGTATAATCACAATGCTCCATGGCCCTTGTCAGCACAATGCCCCAGAATTCTTCTCATCACAATGTTCCATGACCGTGTCATCACAATGCTCCATGGCCCTTGTCATCACAATGCTCCAGAATTCTTGTCATCACAATGTTCCATGACCGTGTCATCACAATGCTCCATGGCCCTTGTCATGACAATGCTCCAGAATTCTTCTCATCACAATGTTCCATGACCGTGTCATCACAATGCTCCATGGCCCTTGTCAACACAATGTTCCATGACACTTTTTGTCACAATACTCCATGACCACTGTCATCACAGTGTTCTCTGCCCATATCATCACAATGTTCCTTGTCACCTTTAATCACAAAGCTCCATGCCCTTTCATCACAATGCTCCAGAAATCTTTTTCATTGCAATGTTCCTGGACGATGTCATCACAATGCTCCATGACCCTTGTCATCACAATGCTCCAGAATTCTTGTCATCACAATGTTCCATGACCGTATCATCACAAAGCTCCATGCCCTTTCATCACAATGCTCCAGAAATCTTTTTCATTGCAATGTTCCTTGACCATGTCATCACAATGCTCCATGACCCTTGTCATCACAATGCTCCAGAATTCTTGTCATCACAATGTTCCATGACCTTGTCATCACAATGCTCCATGGCCCTTGTCAACACAATGTTCCATGACACTTTTTGTCACAATACTCCATGACCACTGTCATCACAGAGTTCTCTGCCCATATCATCACAATGTTCCTTGTCACCTTTAATCACAAAGCTCCATGCCCTTTCATCACAATGCTCCAGAAATCTTTTTCATTGCAATGTTCCTTGACCATGTCATCACAATGCTCCATGACCCTTGTCATCACAATGCTCCAGAATTCTTGTCATCACAATGTTCCATGACCGTATCATCACAATGCTCCATGGCCCTTGTCAGCACAATGCTCCAGAATTCTTCTCATCACAATGTTCCTTGACCGTGTCATCACAATGCTCCATGGCCCTTGTCCGCACAATGCTCCAGAATTCTTGTCATTACAATGTTCCATGACCGTGTCATCACAATGCTCCATGGCCCTTGTCCGCACAATGCTCCAGAATTCTTGTCATCACAATGTTCCATGACCGTGTCATCACTATGCTCCATGGCCCTTGTCATCACAATGCTCCAGAATTCTTGTCATCACAATGTTCCATGACCGTGTCATCACAATGCTCCATGGCCCTTGTCAACACAATGTTCCATGACACTTTTTGTCACAATACTCCATGACCACTGTCATCACAGAGTTCTCTGCCCATATCATCACAATGTTCCTTGTCACCTTTAATCACAAAGATCCATGCCCTTTCATCACAATGCTCCAGAAATCTTTTTCATTGCAATGTTCCTTGACCATGTCATCACAATGCTCCATGACACTTGTCATCACAATGCTCCAGAATTCTTGTCATCACAATGTTCCCTGACCGTATCATCACAATGCTCCATGGCCCTTGTCAGCACAATGCTCCAGAATTCTTCTCATCACAATGTTCCTTGACCGTGTCATCACAATGCTCCATGGCCCTTGTCAACACAATGCTCCAGAATTCTTGTCATCACAATGTTCCATGACCGTGTCATCACAATGCTCCATGGCCCTTGTCAGCACAATGCTCCAGAATTCTTCTCATCACAATGTTCCATGACCGCGTCATCACAATGCTCCATGGCCCTTGTCATCACAATGCTCCGGAATTCTTCTCATCACATTTTTCCATGACCGTGTCATCACAATGCTCCATGGCCCTTTTCAGCACAATGCTCCAGAATTCCTGTCATCACAGTGTGCCATGACCGTGTCATCACAATGCTCCATGGCCCTTGTCAGCACAATGCTCCAGAATTCTTGTCATCACAATGTTCCATACCGTGTCATTACAATGCTCCATGGCCGTTGTCATCACAATGCTCCAGAATTCTTGTCATCACAATGTTCCATGGCCGTGTCATCACAATGTTCCATGGCCCTTGTCAGCACAATGCTCCAGAATTCCTGTCATCACAATGTTCCATGACCGTGTCATCACAATGCTCCATGGCCCTTGTCCGCACAATGCTCCAGAATACTTGTCATCACAATGTTCCATGACCGTGTCAACACAATGCTCCATGGCCACAGTCATCACAATGCTCCAGAATTCTTGTCATCACAATGTTCCTTGACCGTGTCATCACAATGCTCCATGGCCCTTGTCATCACAATGCTCCAGAATTCTTGTCATCACAATGTTCCATGACCGTGTCATCACAATGCTCGATGGCCCTTGTCAGCACAATGTTCCATGACACATTTTGTCACAATACTCCATGACCACAGTCATCACAGAGTTCTCTGCCCATATCATCACAATGTTCCTTGTCACCTTTAATCACAATGCTCCATGCCCTTTAATCACAATGCTCCAGAATTCTTCTCATCACAATGTTCCATGACCGTGTCATCACAATGCTCCATGGCCATTGTCATCACAATGCTCCAGAATTCTTGTCATCACAATATTCCATGGCTGTGTCATCACAATGCTCCATGGCCCTTGTCATCATAATGCTCCAGAATTCTTGTCATCACAATGTTCCATGACCGTATAATCACAATGCTCCATGGCCCTTGTCAGCACAATGTCCCAGAATTCTTCTCATCACAATGTTCCATGACCGTGTCATCACAATGCTCCATGGCCCTTGTCATCACAATGCTCCAGAATTCTTGTCATCAAAATGTTCCATGACCGTGTCATCACAATGCTCCATGGCCCTTGTCATGACAATGCTCCAGAATTCTTCTCATCACAATGTTCCATGACCGTGTCATCAAAATGCTCCATGGCCCTTGTCAACACAATGTTCCATGACACTTTTTGTCACAATACTCCATGACCACTGTCATCACAGAGTTCTCTGCCCATATCATCACAATGTTCCTTGTGACCTTTAATCACAAAGCTCCATGCCCTTTCATCACAATGCTCCAGAAATCTTTTTCATTGCAATGTTCCTTGACCATGTCATCACAATGCTCCATGACCCTTGTCATCACAATGCTCCAGAATTCTTGTCATCACAATGTTCCATGACCGTGTCATCACAATGCTCCATGCCCCTTCTCATCACAATGTTCCATGACCGAGTCATCACAATGCTCCATGGCACTTGTCCGCACAATGCTCCAGAATTCTTGTCATCACAATGTTCCATGACCGTGTCATCACAATGCTCCATGGCCCTTGTCATCACAATGCTCCAGAATTCTTGTCATCACAATGTTCCATGACCGTGTCATCACAATGCTCCATGGCCCTTGTCATGACAATGATCCAGAATTCTTCTCATCAAATGTTCCATGACCGTGTCATCACAATGCTCCATGGCCATTGTCATCACAATCCTCCAGAATTCTTGTAATCAAAATGTTCCATGGCCGTGTCATCACAATGCTCCATGGCCCTTGTCAGCACAATGCTCCAGAATTCTTCTCATCACAATGTTCCATGACCGTGTCATCACAATGCTCCATGGCCCTTGTCATCACAATGCTCCGGAATTCTTCTCATTACATTGTTCCATGACCGTGTCATCAGAATGCTCCATGCCCCTTTTCAGCACAATGCTCCAGAATTCCTGTCATCACAATGTTCCATGGCCGTGTCATCACAATGTTCCATGGCCCTTGTCAGCACAATGCTCCAGAATTCCTGTCATCACAATGTTCCATGACCGTGTCATCACAATGCTCCATGGCCCTTGTCCGCACAATGCTCCAGAATACTTGTCATCACAATGTTCCATGACCGTGTCAACACAATGCTCCATGGCCACAGTCATCACAATGCTCCAGAATTCTTGTCATCACAATGTTCCTTGACCGTGTCATCACAATGCTCCATGGCCCTTGTCATCACAATGCTCCAGAATTCTTGTCATCACAATGTTCCATGACCGTGTCATCACAATGCTCGATGGCCCTTGTCAGCACAATGTTCCATGACACATTTTGTCACAATACTCCATGACCACAGTCATCACAGAGTTCTCTGCCCATATCATCACAATGTTCCTTGTCACCTTTAATCACAATGCTCCATGCCCTTTAATCACAATGCTCCAGAATTCTTCTCATCACAATGTTCCATGACCGTGTCATCACAATGCTCCATGGCCCTTGTCATGACAATGATCCAGAATTCTTCTCATCAAATGTTCCATGACCGTGTCATCACAATGCTCCATGGCCATTGTCATCACAATCCTCCAGAATTCTTGTAATCAAAATGTTCCATGGCCGTGTCATCACAATGCTCCATGGCCCTTGTCAGCACAATGCTCCAGAATTCTTCTCATCACAATGTTCCATGACCGTGTCATCACAATGCTCCATGGCCCTTGTCATCACAATGCTCCGGAATTCTTCTCATTACATTGTTCCATGACCGTGTCATCAGAATGCTCCATGCCCCTTTTCAGCACAATGCTCCAGAATTCCTGTCATCACAATGTTCCATGGCCGTGTCATCACAATGTTCCATGGCCCTTGTCAGCACAATGCTCCAGAATTCCTGTCATCACAATGTTCCATGACCGTGTCATCACAATGCTCCATGGCCCTTGTCCGCACAATGCTCCAGAATACTTGTCATCACAATGTTCCATGACCGTGTCAACACAATGCTCCATGGCCACAGTCATCACAATGCTCCAGAATTCTTGTCATCACAATGTTCCTTGACCGTGTCATCACAATGCTCCATGGCCCTTGTCATCACAATGCTCCAGAATTCTTGTCATCACAATGTTCCATGACCGTATCATCACAATGCTCCATGGCCCTTGTCAGCACAATGGTCCAGAATTCTTCTCATCACAATGTTCCATGACCGTGTCATCACAATGCTCCATGGCCCTTGTCCGCACAATGCTCCAGAATTCTTCTCATCACAATGTTCCATGACCGTGTCATCACAATGCTCCATGGCCCTTGTCATCACAATGCTCCAGAATTCTTGTCATCACAATGTTCCATTACCGTGTCATCACAATGCTCCGGAATTCTTCTCATTACATTGTTCCATGACCGTGTCATCAGAATGCTCCATGTCCCTTTTCAGCACAATGCTCCAGAATTCCTGTCATCACAATGTTCCATGACCGTGTCATCACAATGCTCCATGGCCCTTGTCATCACAATGCTCCAGAATTCTTGTCATCACAATGTTCCATACCGTGTCATCACAATGCTCCATGGCCCTTGTCAGCACAATGCTCCAGAATTCTTCTCATCACAATGTTCCATGACCGTGTCATCACAATGCTCCATGGCCCTTGTCCGCACAATGCTCCAGAATTCTTGTCATCACAATGTTCCATGACCGTGTCATCACAATGCTCCATGGCCCTTGTCATCACAATGCTCCAGAATTCTTGTCATCACAATGTTCCATGACCGTGTCATCACAATGCTCCATGGCCCTTGTCATCACAATGTCCCATGGCCGTGTCATCACAATGCTCCATGGCCCTTATCAGCACAATGCTCCAGAATTCTTCTCATCACAATGTTCCATGACCGTGTCATCACAATGCTCCACGGCCCTTGTCAGCACAATGCTCCAGAATTCTTGTCATCACAATGTTCCATGACCGTGTCATCACAATGCTCCATGGCCCTTGTCAGCACAATGCTCCAGAATTCTTGTCATCACAATGTTCCATACCGTGTCATCACAATGCTCCATGGCCATTGTCATGACAATGCTCCAGAATTCCTGTCATCACAATGTTCCATGACCGTGTCATCACAATGCTCCATGGCCCTTGTCAGCACAATGCTCCAGAATTCTTCTCATCACAATGTTCCATGACCGTGTCATCACAATGCTCCATGGCCCTTGTCATGACAATGCTCCAGAATTCTTCTCATCACAATGTTCCATGACCGTGTCATCACAATGCTCCATGGCCCTTGTCATCACAATGCTCCAGAATTCTTGTCATCACAATGTTCCATACCGTGTCATCACAATGCTCCATGGCCCTTTTCATCACAATGCTCCAGAATTCTTGTCATCACAATGTTCCATGACCGTATCATCACAATGCTCCATGGCCCTTGTCAGCACAATGCTCCAGAATTCTTCTCATCACAATGTTCCATGACCGTGTCATCACAATGCTCCATGGCCCTTGTCCGCACAATGCTCCAGAATTCTTGTCATCACAATGTTCCATGACCGTGTCATCACAATGCTCCATGGCCCTTGTCATCACAATGCTCCAGAATTCTTGTCATCACAATGTTCCATGACCGTGTCATCACAATGCTCCATGGCCCTTGTCATCACAATGTTCCATGGCCGTGTCATCACAATGCTCCATGGCCCTTGTCAGCACAATGCTCCAGAATTCTTGTCATCACAATGTTCCATGACCGTGTCATCACAATGCTCCATGGCCCTTGTCAACACAATGTTCCATGACACTTTTTGTCACAATACTCCATGACCACAGTCATCACAGAGTTCTCTGCCCATATCATCACAATGTTCCTTGTCACCTTTAATCACAATGCTCCATGCCCTTTAATCACAATGCTCCAGAATTCTTCTCATCACAATGTTCCATGACCGTGTCATCACAATGCTCCATGACCATTGTCATCACAATGTTCCAGAATTCTTGTCATCACAATATTCCATGGCTGTGTCATCACAATGCTCCATGGCCCTTGTCATCATAATGCTCCAGAATTCTTGTCATCACAATGTTCCATGACCGTATAATCACAATGCTCCATGGCCCTTGTCAGCACAATGCCCCAGAATTCTTCTCATCACAATGTTCCATGACCGTGTCATCACAATGCTCGATGGCCCTTGTCAGCACAATGTTCCATGACACATTTTGTCACAATACTCCATGACCACAGTCATCACAGAGTTCTCTGCCCATATCATCACAATGTTCCTTGTCACCTTTAATCACAATGCTCCATGCCCTTTAATCACAATGCTCCAGAATTCTTCTCATCACAATGTTCCATGACCGTGTCATCACAATGCTCCATGGCCATTGTCATCACAATGCTCCAGAATTCTTGTCATCACAATATTCCATGGCTGTGTCATCACAATGCTCCATGGCCCTTGTCATCATAATGCTCCAGAATTCTTGTCATCACAATGTTCCATGACCGTATAATCACAATGCTCCATGGCCCTTGTCAGCACAATGCCCCTGAATTCTTCTCATCACAATGTTCCATGACCGTGTCATCACAATGCTCCATGGCCCTTGTCATCACAATGCTCCAGAATTCTTGTCATCACAATGTTCCATGACCGTGTCATCACAATGCTCCATGGCCCTTGTCATGACAATGCTCCAGAATTCTTCTCATCACAATTTTCCATGACCGTGTCATCACAATGCTCCATGGCACTTGTCATCACAATGCTCCAGAATTCTTCTCATCACAATGTTCCATGACCGTGTCATCACAATGCTCCATGGCCCTTGTCATCACAATGCTCCAGAATTCTTCTCATCACAATGTTCCATGGCCGTGTCATCACAATGCTCCATGGCTCTTGTCATGACAATGCTCCAGAATTCTTCTCATCACAATGTTCCATGACCGTGTCATCACAATGCTCCATGGCCCTTGTCATCACAATGCTCCAGAATTCTTGTCATCACAATGTTCCATGACCTTGTCATCACAATGCTCCATGGCCCTTGTCAACACAATGTTCCATGACACTTTTTGTCACAATACTCCATGACCACTGTCATCACAGAGTTCTCTGCCCATATCATCACAATGTTCCTTGTCACCTTTAATCACAAAGCTCCATGCCCTTTCATCACAATGCTCCAGAAATCTTTTTCATTGCAATGTTCCTTGACCATGTCATCACAATGCTCCATGACCCTTGTCATCACAATGCTCCAGAATTCTTGTCATCACAATGTTCCATGACCGTATCATCACAATGCTCCATGGCCCTTGTCAGCACAATGCTCCAGAATTCTTCTCATCACAATGTTCCTTGACCGTGTCATCACAATGCTCCATGGCCCTTGTCCGCACAATGCTCCAGAATTCTTGTCATCACAATGTTCCATGACCGTGTCATCACAATGCTCCATGGCCCTTGTCCGCACAATGCTCCAGAATTCTTGTCATCACAATGTTCCATGACCGTGTCATCACTATGCTCCATGGCCCTTGTCATCACAATGCTCCAGAATTCTTGTCATCACAATGTTCCCTGACCGTATCATCACAATGCTCCATGGCCCTTGTCAGCACAATGCCCCAGAATTCTTCTCATCACAATGTTCCTTGACCGTGTCATCACAATGCTCCATGGCCCTTGTCAACACAATGCTCCAGAATTCTTGTCATCACAATGTTCCATGACCGTATCATCACAATGCTCCATGGCCCTTGTCAGCACAATGCTCCAGAAGTCTTCTCATCACAATGTTCCATGACCGTGTCATCACAATGCTCCATGGCCCTTGTCATCACAATGCTCCAGAATTCTTGTCATCACAATGTTCCATGACCGTGTCATCACAATGCTCCATGGACCTTGTCAGCACAATGCTCCAGAATTCTTGTCATCACAATGTTCCATATCGTGTCATCACAATGCTCCATGGCCATTGTCATTACAATGCTCCAGAATTCTTGTCATCACAATGTTCCATGGCCGTGTCATCACAATGTTCCATGGCCCTTGTCAGCACAATGCTCCAGAATTCTTGTCATCACAATGTTCCTCGACCGTGTCATCACAATGCTCCATGGCCCTTGTCATCACAATGCTCCAGAATTCTTGTCATCACAATGTTCCATGACCGTGTCATCACAATGCTCGATGGCCCTTGTCAGCACAATGTTACATGACACATTTTGTCACAATACTCCATGACCACAGTCATCACAGAGTTCTCTGCCCATATCATCACAATGTTCCTTGTCACCTTTAATCACAATGCTCCATGCCCTTTAATCACAATGCTCCAGAATTCTTCTCATCACAATGTTCCATGACCGTATAATCACAATGCTCCATGGCCCTTGTCAGCACAATGCCCCAGAATTCTTCTCATCACAATGTTCCATGACCGTGTCATCACAATGCTCCATGGACCTTGTCATCACAATGCTCCAGAATTCTTGTCATCACAATGTTCCATGACCGTGTCATCACAATGCTCCATGGCCCTTGTCATGACAATACTCCAGAATTCTTCTCATCACAATGTTCCATGACCGTGTCATCACAATGCTCCATGGCCCTTGTCAACACAATGTTCCATGACACTTTTTGTCACAATACTCCATGACCACAGTCATCACAGAGTTCTCTGCCCATATCATCACAATGTTCCTTGTCACCTTTAATCACAATGCTCCATGCCCTTTAATCACAATGCTCCAGAATTCTTCTCATCACAATGTTCCATGACAGTATAATCACAATGCTCCATGGCCCTTGTCAGCACAATGCCCCAGAATTCTTCTCATCACAATGTTCCATGACCGTGTCAACACAATGCTCCATGGACCTTGTCATCACAATGCTCCAGAATTCTTGTCATCACAATGTTCCATGACCGTGTCATCACAATGCTCCATGGCCCTTGTCATCACAATGCTCCAGAATTCTTGTCATCACAATGTTCCATGACCGTGTCATCACAATGCTCGATGGCCCTTGTCAGCACAATGTTCCATGACACATTTTGTCACAATACTCCATGACCACAGTCATCACAGAGTTCTCTGCCCATATCATCACAATGTTCCTTGTCACCTTTAATCACAATGCTCCATGCCCTTTAATCACAATGCTCCAGAATTCTTCTCATCAAAATGTTCCATGACCGTGTCATCACAATGCTCCATGGCCATTGTCATCACAATGCTCCAGAATTCTTGTCATCACAATATTCCATGGCTGTGTCATCACAATGCTCCATGGCCCTTGTCATCATAATGCTCCAGAATTCTTGTCATCACAATGTTCCATGACCGTATAATCACAATGCTCCATGGCCCTTGTCAGCACAATGCCCCAGAATTCTTCTCATCACAATGTTCCATGACCGTGTCATCACAATGCTCCATGGCCCTTGTCATCACAATGCTCCAGAATTCTTGTCATCACAATGTTCCATGACCGTGTCATCACAATGCTCCATGGCCCTTGTCATGACAATGCTCCAGAATTCTTCTCATCACAATGTTCCATGACCGTGTCATCACAATGCTCCATGGCCCTTGTCAACACAATGTTCCATGACACTTTTTGTCACAATACTCCATGACCACTGTCATCACAGAGTTCTCTGCCCATATCATCACAATGTTCCTTGTCACCTTTAATCACAAAGCTCCATGCCCTTTCATCACAATGCTCCAGAAATCTTTTTCATTGCAATGTTCCTGGACGATGTCATCACAATGCTCCATGACCCTTGTCATCACAATGCTCCAGAATTCTTGTCATCACAATGTTCCATGACCGTATCATCACAAAGCTCCATGCCCTTTCATCACAATGCTCCAGAAATCTTTTTCATTGCAATGTTCCTTGACCATGTCATCACAATGCTCCATGACCCTTGTCATCACAATGCTCCAGAATTCTTGTCATCACAATGTTCCATGACCGTATCATCACAATGCTCCATGGCCCTTGTCAGCACAATGCTCCAGAATTCTTCTCATCACAATGTTCCATGACCGTGTCATCACAATGCTCCATGGCCCTTGTCAACACAATGTTCCATGACACTTTTTGTCACAATACTCCATGACCACAGTCATCACAGAGTTCTCTGCCCATATCATCACAATGTTCCTTGTCAACTTTAATCACAATGCTCCATGCCCTTTAATCACAATGCTCCAGAATTCTTCTCATCACAATGTTCCATGACCGTATAATCACAATGCTCCATGGCCCTTGTCAGCACAATGCCCCAGAATTCTTCTCATCACAATGTTCCATGACCGTGTCATCACAATGCTCCATGGACCTTGTCATCACAATGCTCCAGAATTCTTGTCATCACAATGTTCCATGACCGTGTCATCACAATGCTCCATGGCCCTTGTCATGACAATGCTCCAGAATACTTCTCATCACAATGTTCCATGACCGTGTCATCACAATGCTCCATGGCCCTTGTCAACACAATGTTCCATGACACTTTTTGTCACAATACTCCATGACCACAGTCATCACAGAGTTCTCTGCCCATATCATCACAATGTTCCTTGTCACCTTTAATCAAAATGCTCCATGCCCTTTAATCACAATGCTCCAGAATTCTTCTCATCACAATGTTCCATGACCATGTCATCACAATGCTCCATGGCCCTTGTCATGACAATGCTCCAGAATTCTTCTCATCACAATGTTCCTTGACCGTGTCATCACAATGCTCCATGGCCCTTGTCCGCACAATGCTCCAGAATTCTTGTCATCACAATGTTCCTTGACCGTGTCATCACAATGCTCCATGGCCCTTGTCATCACAATGCTCCAGAATTCTTGTCATCACAATGTTCCATGACCGTGTCATCACAATGCTCGATGGCCCTTGTCAGCACAATGTTCCATGACACATTTTGTCACAATACTCCATGACCACAGTCATCACAGAGTTCTCTGCCCATATCATCACAATGTTCCTTGTCAACTTTAATCACAATGCTCCATGCCCTTTAATCACAATGCTCCAGAATTCTTCTCATCACAATGTTCCATGACCGTGTCATCACAATGCTCCATGGCCATTGTCATCACAATGCTCCAGAATTCTTGTCATCACAATATTCCATGGCTGTGTCATCACAATGCTCCATGGCCCTTGTCATCATAATGCTCCAGAATTCTTGTCATCACAATGTTCCATGACCGTATAATCACAATGCTCCATGGCCCTTGTCAGCACAATGCCCCAGAATTCTTCTCATCACAATGTTCCATGACCGTGTCATCACAATGCTCCATGGCCCTTGTCATCACAATGCTCCAGAATTCTTGTCATCACAATGTTCCATGACCGTGTCATCACAATGCTCCATGGCCCTTGTCATGACAATACTCCAGAATTCTTCTCATCACAATGTTCCATGACCGTGTCATCACAATGCTCCATGGCCCTTGTCAGCACAATGTTCCATGAAACATTTTGTCACAATACTCCATGACCACAGTCATCACAGAGTTCTCTGCCCATATCATCACAATGTTCCTTGTCACCTTTAATCACAATGCTCCATGCCCTTTAATCACAATGCTCCAGAATTCTTCTCATCACAATGTTCCATGACCGTATAATCACAATGCTCCATGGCCCTTGTCAGCACAATGCCCCAGAATTCTTCTCATCACAATGTTCCATGACCGTGTCATCACAATGCTCCATGGACCTTGTCATCACAATGCTCCAGAATTCTTGTCATCACAATGTTCCATGACCGTGTCATCACAATGCTCCATGGCCCTTGTCAGCACAATGCTCCAGAATTCTTGTCATCACAATGTTCCATGACCATGTCATCACAATGCTGAATCGCCTTTGTCATCAGAATGCTCCAGAATTCTTGTCATCACAATGTTCCTTGACCGTGTCATCACAATGCTCCATGGCCATTGTCAGCACAATGCTCCAGAATTCTTGTCATCACAATGTTCCATGACCGTGTCATCACAATGCTCCATGGCCCTTGTCAGCACAATGTTCCATGACGATTTTTGTCACAATACTCCATGACCACTCTCATCACATAGTTCTCTGCCCATATCATCATAATGTTCCTTGTCACCTTTAATCACAATGCTCCATGCCCTTTCATCACAATGCTCCAGAAATCTTGTCATCGCAATGTTTCTTGACCATGTCATCACAATGCTCCATGACCCTTGTCATCACAATGCTCCAGTATTCTTGACATCACAATGTTCCATGACCGTATCATCACAATGCTCCATGGCCCATGTCAGCACAATGCTCCAGAATTCTTCTCATCACAATGTTCCATGACCGTGTCATCACAATGCTCCATGGCCCTTGTCATCACAATGCTCCAGAATTCTTGTAATCAAAATGTTCCATGCCCGTGTCATCACAATGCTCCATGGCCATTGTCATCACAATGCTCCGGAATTCTTCTCATCACATTGTTCCATGACCGTGTCATCACAATGCTCCATGCCCCTTTTCAGCACAATGCTCCAGAATTCCTGTCATCACAATGTTCCATGACCGTGTCATCACAATGCTCCATGGCCCTTGTCATCACAATGCTCCAGAATTCTTGTCATCACAATGTTCCATACCGTGTCATCACAATGCTCCATGGCCCTTGTCATCACAATGCTCCAGAATTCTTGTCATCACAATGTTCCATGACCGTATCATCACAATGCTCCATGGCCCTTGTCAGCACAATGCTCCAGAATTCTTCTCATCACAATGTTCCATGACCGTGTCATCACAATGCTCCATGGCCCTTGTCCGCACAATGCTCCAGAATTCTGGTCATCACAATGTTCCATGACCGTGTCATCACAATGCTCCATGGCCCTTGTCAGCACAATGCTCCAGAATTCTTCTCATCACAATGTTCCATGACCGTGTCATCACAATGCTCCTTGGCCCTTGTCCGCACAATGCTCCAGAATTCTGGTCATCACAATGTTCCATGACCGTGTCATCACAATGCTCCATGGCCCTTGTCAGCACAATGCTGCAGAATTCTTCTCATCACAATGTTCCATGACCGTGTCATCACAATGCTCCATGGCCCTTGTCAGCACAATGCTCCGGAATTCTTCTCATCACATTGTTCCATGACCGTGTCATCACAATGCTCCATGGCGCTTGTCATCATAATGCTCCACAATTCTTGTCATCACAATCTTCCATGACCGTGTCATCACAATGCTCCATGGCCCTTGTCAGCACAATGTTCCATGACAATTTTTGTCACAATACTCCATGACCACTGTCATCACAGAGTTCTCTGCCCATATCATCATAATGTTCCTTGTCACCTTTAATCACAATGCTCCATGCCCTTTCATCACAATGCTCCAGAAATCTTGTCATCGCAATGTTCCTTGACCATGTCATCACAATGCTCCATGACCCTTGTCATCACAATGCTCCAGAATTCTTGTCATCACAATGTTCCATGACCGTATCATCACAATGCTCCATGGCCCTTGTCCGCACAATGCTCCAGAATTCTTGTCATCACAATGTTCCATGACCGTGTCATCACAATGCTCCATGGCCCTTGTCAGCACAATGTTCCATGACAATTTTTGTCACAATACTCCATGACCACTGTCACCACAGAGTTCTCTGCCCATATCATCATAATGTTCCTTGTCACCTTTAATCACAATGCTCCATGCCCTTTCATCACAATGCTCCAGAAATCTTGTCATCGCAATATTCCTTGACCATGTCATCACAATGCTCCATGGCCCTTGTCATCACAAGGCTCCGGAATTCTTCTCATCACATTGATCCATGACCGTGTCATCACAATGCTCCATGCCCCTTTTCAGCACAATGCTCCAGAATTCCTGTCATCACAATGTTCCATGACCGTGTCATCACAATGCTCCATGGCCCTTGTCAGCACAATGCTCCAGAATTCTTGTCATCACAATGTTCCATGACCGTGTCATCACAATGCTCCATGGCCCTTGTCATCACAATGCTCCAGAATTCTTGTCATCACAATCTTCCATGACCGTGTCATCACAATGCTCCATGGCCCTTGTCAGCACAATGTTCCATGACAATTTTTGTCACAATACTCCATGACCACTGTCATCACAGTGTTCTCTGCCCATATCATCGTAATGTTCCTTGTCACCTTTAATCACAATGCTCCATGCCCTTTCATCACAATGCTCCAGAAATCTTGTCATCGCAATGTTCCTTGACCATGTCATCACAATGCTCCATGGCCCTTGTCATCACAATGCTCCAGAATTCTTCTCATCACAATGTTCCATGACCGTATCATCACAATGCTCCATGGCCCTTGTCCGCACAATGCTCCAGAATTCTTGTCATTACAATGCTCCATGACCCTTGTCATCACAATGCTCCAGAAATCTTGTCATCACAATGTTCCATGACCGTATCATCACAATGCTCCATGGCCCTTGTCATCACAATGCTCCGGAATTCTTCTCATCACATTGTTCCATGACCGTGTCATCACAATGCTCCATGCCCCTTTTCAGCACAATGCTCCAGAATTCCTGTCATCACAATGTTCCATGACAGTGTCATCACAATGCTCCATGGCCCTTGTCATCACAATGCTCCAGAATTCTTGTCATCATAATGTTCCATACCGTGTCATCACAATGCTCCATGGCCCTTGTCAGCACAATGCTCCAGAATTCTTCTCATCACAATGTTCCATGACCGTGTCATCACAATGCTCCATGGCCCTTGTCCGCACAATGCTCCAGAAATCTTGTCATCACAATGTTCCATGACCGTGTCATCACAATGCTCCATGGCCCTTGTCATCACAATGCTCCAGAATTCTTGTCATCACAATGTTCCATGACCATGTCATCACAATGCTCCATGGCCCTTGTCAGCACAATGCTCCAGAATTCTTGTCATCACAATGTTCCATATCGTGTCATCACAATGCTCCATGGCCATTATCATGACAATGTTCCAGAATTCTTGTCATCACAATGTTCCATGACCGTGTCATCACAATGCTCCATGGCCCTTGTCATCACAATGCTCCAGAATTCCTGTCATCACAATGTTCCATGATCGTGTCATCACAATGCTCCATGGCGCTTGTCATCATAATGCTCCACAATTCTTGTCATCCCAATCTTCCATGACCATGTCATCACAATGCTCCATGGCCCTTGTCAGCACAATGTTCCATGACAGTTTTTGTCACAATACTCCATGACCACTGTCACCACAGAGTTCTCTGCCCATATCATCATAATGTTCCTTGTCACCTTTAATCACAATGCTCCATGCCCTTTCATCACAATGCTCCAGAAATCTTGTCATCGCAATGTTCCTTGACCATGTCATCACAATGCTCCATGGCCCTTGTCAGCACAATGCTCCAGAATTCTTGTCATCATAATGTTCCATGACCGTGTCATCACAATGCTCCATGGCCCTTGTCAGCACAATGCTCCAGAATTCTTGTCATCACAATGTTCCATATCGTGTCATCACAATGCTCCATGGCCATTGTCATGACAATGCTCCAGAATTCTTGTCATCACAATGTTCCATGACCGTGTCATCACAATGCTCCATGGCCCTTGTCAGCACAATGCTGCAGAATTCTTCTCATCACAATGTTCCATGACCGTGTTATCACAATGCTCCATGGCCCTTGTCATCACAATGCTCCGGAATTCTTCTCATCACATTGTTCCATAACCATGTCATCACAATGCTCCATGGCCCTTTTCAGCACAATGCTCCAGAATTCCTGTCATCACAATGTTCCATGACCGTGTCATCACAATGCTCCATGGCCATTGTCATCACAATGCTCCAGAAGTCTTGTCATCACAATGTTCCATACCGTTTCATCACAATGTTCCATGGCCATTGTCATCACAGTGCTCCAGAATTCTTGTCATCACAATGTTCCATGGCCGTGTCATCACAATGTTCCATGGCCCTTGTCAGCACAATGCTCCAGAATTCCTGTCATCACAATGTTCCATACCGTTTCATCACAATGCTCCATGGCCATTGTCATCACAATGCTCCAGAATTCTTGTCATCACAATGTTCCATGGCCGTATCATCACAATACTCCATGGCCCTTGTCAGCACAATGCTCCAGAATTCTTCTCATCACAATGTTCCATGACCGTGTCATCACAATGCTCCATGGCCCTTGTCATCACAATGCTCCAGAATTCTTGTCATCACAATGTTCCATGACCATGTCATCACAATGCTCCATGGCCCTTGTCATGACAATGCTCCAGAATTCTTCTCATCACAATGTTCCATGACCGTGTCAACACAATGCTCCATGGCCACAGTCATCACAATTCTCCAGAATTCTTGTCATCACAATGTTCCTTGACCGTGTCATCACAATGCTCCATGGCCCTTGTCATCACAATGCTCCAGAATTCTTGTCATCACAATGTTCCATGACCGTGTCATCACAATGCTCGATGGCCCTTGTCAGCACAATGTTCCATGGCACATTTTGTCACAATACTCCATGACCACAGTCATCACAGAGTTCTCTGCCCATATCATCACAATGTTCCTATTCACCTTTAATCACAATGCTCCATGCCCTTTAATCACAATGCTCCAGAATTCTTCTCATCACAATGTTCCATGACCGTGTCATCACAATGCTCCATGACCATTGTCATCACAATGCTCCAGAATTCTTGTCATCACAATATTCCATGGCTGTGTCATCACAATCCTCCATGGCCCTTGTCATCATAATGCTCCAGAATTCTTGTCATCACAATGTTCCATGACCGTATAATCACAATGCTCCATGGCCCTTGTCAGCACAATGCCCCAGAATTCTTCTCATCACAATGTTCCATGACCGTGTCATCACAATGCTCCATGGCCCTTGTCATCACAATGCTCCAGGATTTTTGTCATCACAATGTTCCATGACCGTGTCATCACAATGCTCCATGGCCCTTGTCATGACAATGCTCCAGAATTCTTCTCATCACAATGTTCCATGACCGTGTCATCACAATGCTCCATGGCCCATGTCAACACAATGTTCCATGACACTTTTTCTTACAATACTCCATGACCACTGTCAGCACAGAGTTCTCTGCCCATATCATCATAATGTTCCTTGTCACCTTTAATCACAATGCTCCATGCCCTTTCATCACAATGCTCCAGAAATCTTGTCATCGCAATGTTCCTTGACCATGTCATCACAATGCTCCATGGCCCTTGTCAGCACAATGCTCCAGAATTCTTGTCATCATAATGTTCCATGACCGTGTCATCACAATGCTCCATGGCCCTTGTCAGCACAATGCTCCAGAATTCTTGTCATCACAATGTTCCATATCGTGTCACCACAATGCTCCATGGCCATTGTCATGACAATGCTCCAGAATTCTTGTCATCACAATGTTCCATGACCGTGTCATCACAATGCTCCATGGCCCTTGTCAGCACAATGCTGCAGAATTCTTCTCATCACAATGTTCCATGACCGTGTCATCACAATGCTCCATGGCCCTTGTCATCACAATGCTCCGGAATTCTTCTCATCACATTGTTCCATAACCATGTCATCACAATGCTCCATGGCCCTTTTCAGCACAATGCTCCAGAATTCCTGTCATCACAATGTTCCATGACCGTGTCATCACAATGCTCCATGGCCATTGTCATCACAATGCTCCAGAAGTCTTGTCATCACAATGTTCCATACCGTTTCATCACAATGTTCCATGGCCATTGTCATCACAGTGCTCCAGAATTCTTGTCATCACAATGTTCCATGACCGTATCATCACAATGCTCCATGGCCCTTGTCAGCACAATGCTCCAGAATTCTTCTCATCACAATGTTCCATGACCGTGTCATCACAATGCTCCATGGCCCTTGTCCGCACAATGCTCCGGAATTCTTGTCATCACAATGTTCCATGACCGTGTCATCACAATGCTCCATGGCCCTTGTCATCACAATGCTCCAGAATTCCTGTCATCACAATGTTCCATGATCGTGTCATCACAATGCTCCATGGCGCTTGTCATCATAATGCTCCACAATTCTTGTCATCCCAATCTTCCATGACCATGTCATCACAATGCTCCATGGCCCTTGTCAGCACAATGTTCCATGACAATTTTTGTCACAATACTCCATGACCACTGTCACCACAGAGTTCTCTGCCCATATCATCATAATGTTCCTTGTCACCTTTAATCACAATGCTCCATGCCCTTTCATCACAATGCTCCAGAAATCTTGTCATCGCAATGTTCCTTGACCATGTCATCACAATGCTCCATGGCCCTTGTCAGCACAATGCTCCAGAATTCTTGTCATCATAATGTTCCATGACCGTGTCATCACAATGCTCCATGGCCCTTGTCAGCACAATGCTCCAGAATTCTTGTCATCACAATGTTCCATATCGTGTCATCACAATGCTCCATGGCCATTGTCATGACAATGCTCCAGAATTCTTGTCATCACAATGTTCCATGACCGTGTCATCACAATGCTCCATGGCCCTTGTCAGCACAATGCTGCAGAATTCTTCTAATCACAATGTTCCATGACCGTGTCATCACAATGCTCCATGGCCCTTGTCATCACAATGCTCCGGAATTCTTCTCATCACATTGTTCCATAACCATGTCATCACAATGCTCCATGGCCCTTTTCAGCACAATGCTCCATGGCCATTGTCATCACAATCCTCCAGAAGTCTTGTATTCACAATGTTCCATACCGTTTCATCACAATGTTCCATGGCCATTGTCATCACAGTGCTCCAGAATTCTTGTCATCACAATGTTCCATGACCGTATCATCACAATGCTCCATGGCCCTTGTCAGCACAATGCTCCAGAATTCTTCTCATCACAATGTTCCATGACCGTGTCATCACAATGCTCCATGGCCCTTGTCCGCACAATGCTCCGGAATTCTTGTCATCACAATGTTCCATGACCGTGTCATCACAATGCTCCATGGCCCTTGTCATCACAATGCTCCAGAATTCCTGTCATCACAATGTTCCATGATCGTGTCATCACAATGCTCCATGGCGCTTGTCATCATAATGCTCCACAATTCTTGTCATCCCAATCTTCCATGACCATGTCATCACAATGCTCCATGGCCCTTGTCAGCACAAAGTTCCATGACAATTTTTGTCACAATACTCCATGACCACTGTCATCACAGAGTTCTCTGCCCATATCATCATAATGTTCCTTGTCACCTTTAATCACAATGCTCCATGCCCTTTCATCACAATGCTCCAGAAATCTTGTCATCGCAATGTTCCTTGACCATGTCATCACAATGCTCCATGACCCTTGTCATCACAATGCTCCAGAATTCTTGTCATCACAATGTTCCATGACCGTATCATCACAATGCTCCATGGCCCTTGTCCGCACAATGCTCCAGAATTCTTGTCATCACAATGTTCCATGACCGTGTCATCACAATGCTCCATGGCCCTTGTCAGCACAATGTTCCATGACAATTTTTGTCACAATACTCCATGACCACTGTCACCACAGAGTTCTCTGCCCATATCATCATAATGTTCCTTGTCACCTTTAATCACAATGCTCCATGCCCTTTCATCACAATGCTCCAGAAATCTTGTCATCGCAATGTTCCTTGACCATGTCATCACAATGCTCCATGGCCCTTGTCATGACAATGCTCCAGAATTCTTCTCATCACAATGTTCCATGACCGTGTCATCACAATGCTCCATGGCCCTTGTCCGCACAATGCTCCGGAATTCTTGTCATCACAATGTTCCATGACCGTGTCATCACAATGCTCCATGGCCCTTGTCATCACAATGCTCCAGAATTCTTGTCATCACAATGTTCCATGAACGTGTCATCACAATGCTCCATGGCCCTTGTCAGCACAATGCTCCAGAATTCTTGTCATCACAATGTTCCATGACCGTGTCATCACAATGCTCCATGGCCCTTGTCATCACAATGCTCCAGAATTCTTGTCATCACAATCTTCCATGACCGTGTCATCACAATGCTCCATGGCCCTTGTCCGCACAATGCTCCAGAATTCTGGTCATCACAATGTTCCATGACCGTGTCATCACAATGCTCCATGGCCCTTGTCAGCACAATGCTCCAGAATTCTTCTCATCACAATGTTCCATGACCGTGTCATCACAATGCTCCTTGGCCCTTGTCCGCACAATGCTCCAGAATTCTGGTCATCACAATGTTCCATGACCGTGTCATCACAATGCTCCATGGCCCTTGTCAGCACAATGCTGCAGAATTCTTCTCATCACAATGTTCCATGACCGTGTCATCACAATGCTCCATGGCCCTTGTCATCACAATGCTCCGGAATTCTTCTCATCACATTGTTCCATTACCATGTCATCACAATACTCCATGGCCCTTTTCAGCACAATGCTCCAGAATTCCTGTCATCACAATGTTCCATGACCGTGTCATCACAATGCTCCATGGCCCTTGTCCGCACAATGCTCCAGAATTCTTGTCATCACAATGTTCCATACCGTGTCATCACAATGTTCCATGGCCATTGTCATCACAGTGCTCCAGAATTCTTGTCATCACAATGTTCCATGACCGTGTCATCACAATGCTCCATGGCCCTTTTCAGCACAATGCTCCAGAATTCCTGTCATCACAATGTTCCATGATCGTGTCATCACAATGCTCCATGGCGCTTGTCATCATAATGCTCCACAATTCTTGTCATCACAATCTTCCATGACCGTGTCATCACAATGCTCCATGGCCCTTGTCAGCACAATGTTCCATGACAATTTTTGTCACAATACTCCATGACCACTGTCATCACAGAGTTCTCTGCCCATATCATCATAATGTTCCTTGTCATCTTTAATCACAATGCTCCATGCCCTTTCATCACAATGCTCCAGAAATCTTGTCATCGCAATGTTCCTTGACCATGTCATCACAATGCTCCATGGCCCTTGTCATCACAATGCTCCGGAATTCTTCTCATCACATTGTTCCATGACCGTGTCATCACAATGCTCCATGCCCCTTTTCAGCACAATGCTCCAGAATTCCTGTCATCACAATGTTCCATGACCGTGTCATCACAATGCTCCATGGCCCTTGTCATCACAATGCTCCAGAATTCTTGTCATCACAATGTTCCATACCGTGTCATCACAATGCTCCATGGCCATTGTCATCACAATGCTCCAGAATTCTTGTCATCACAATGTCCCATGGCCGTGTCATCACAATGTTCCATGGCCCTTGTCAGCACAATGCTCCAGAATTCTTCTCATCACAATGTTCCATGAACGTGTCATCACAATGCTCCATGGCCCTTGTCAGCACAATGCTCCGGAATTCTTCTCATCACATTGTTCCATGACCGTGTCATCACAATGCTCCATGGCCCTTTTCAGCACAATGCTCCAGAATTCCTGTCATCACAATGTTCCATGATCGTGTCATCACAATGCTCCATGGCGCTTGTCATCATAATGCTCCACAATTCTTGTCATCACAATCTTCCATGACCGTGTCATCACAATGCTCCATGGCCCTTGTCAGCACAATGTTCCATGACAATTTTTGTCACAATACTCCATGACCACTGTCATCACAGAGTTCTCTCCCCATATCATCATAATGTTCCTTGTCACCTTTAATCACAATGCTCCATGCCCTTTCATCACAATGCTCCAGAAATCTTGTCATCGCAATGTTCCTTGACCATGTCATCACAATGCTCCATGACCCTTGTCATCACAATGCTCCAGAATTCTTGTCATCGCAATGTTCCTTGACCATGTCATCACAATGCTCCATGGCCCTTGTCATGACAATGCTCCAGAATTCTTCTCATCACAATGTTCCATGACCGTGTCATCACAATGCTCCATGGCACTTGTCCGCACAATGCTCCGGAATTCTTGTCATCACAATGTTCCATGACCGTGTCATCACAATGCTCCATGGCCCTTGTCATCACAATGCTCCAGAATTCTTGTCATCACAATGTTCCATGAACGTGTCATCACAATGCTCCATGGCCCTTGTCAGCACAATGCTCCAGAATTCTTGTCATCACAATCTTCCATGACCGTGTCATCACAATGCTCCATGGCCCTTGTCATCACAATGCTCCAGAATTCTTGTCATCACAATCTTCCATGACCGTGTCATCACAATGCTCCATGGCCCTTGTCAGCACAATGTTCCATGACAATTTTTGTCACAATACTCCATGACCACTGTCATCACAGTGTTCTCTGCCCATATCATCGTAATGTTCCTTGTCACCTTTAATCACAATGCTCCATGCCCTTTCATCACAATGCTCCAGAAATCTTGTCATCGCAATGTTCCTTGACCATGTCATCACAATGCTCCATGACCCTTGTCATCACAATCCTCCAGAATTCTTGTCATCACAATGTTCCATGACCGTATCATCACAATGCTCCATGGCCCTTGTCAGCACAATGCTCCAGAATTCTTCTCATCACAATGTTCCATGACCGTGTCATCACAATGCTCCATGGCCCTTGTCAGCACAATGCTGCAGAATTCTTCTCATCACAATGATCCATGACCGTGTCATCACAATGCTCCATGGCCCTTGTCCGCACAATGCTCCAGAATTCTGGTCATCACAATGTTCCATGACCGTGTCATCACAATGCTCCATGGCCCTTGTCAGCACAATGCTCCAGAATTCTTCTCATCACAATGTTCCATGACCGTGTCATCACAATGCTCCATGGCCCTTGTCCGCACAATGCTCCAGAATTCTGGTCATCACAATGTTCCATGACCGTGTCATCACAATGCTCCATGGCCCTTGTCAGCACAATGCTGCAGAATTCTTCTCATCACAATGTTCCATGACCGTGTCATCACAATGCTCCATGGCCCTTGTCACCACAATGCTCCGGAATTCTTCTCATCACATTGTTCCATAACCATGTCATCACAATACTCCATGGCCCTTTTCAGCACAATTCTCCAGAATTCCTGTCATCACAATGTTCCATGACCGTGTCATCACAATGCTCCATGGCCCTTGTCATCACAATGCTCCAGAAGTCTTGTCATCACAATGTTCCATACCAGGTCATCACAATGTTCCATGGCCATTGTCATCACAGTGCTCCAGAATTCTTGTCATCACAATGTTCCATGACCGTATCATCACAATGCTCCATGGCCCTTGTCAGCACAATGCTCCAGAATTCTTCTCATCACAATGTTCCATGACTGTGTAATCACAATGCTCCATGGCCCTTGTCCGCACAATGCTCCGGAATTCTTGTCATCACAATGTTCCATGACCGTGTCATCACAATGCTCCATGGCCCTTGTCATCACAATGCTCCAGAATTCCTGTCATCACAATGTTCCATGATCGTGTCATCACAATGCTCCATGGCGCTTGTCATCATAATGCTCCACAATTCTTGTCATCCCAATCTTCTATGACCATGTCATCACAATGCTCCATGGCCCTTGTCAGCACAATGTTCCATGACAATTTTTGTCACAATACTCCATGACCACTGTCATCACAGAGTTCTCTGCCCATATCATCATAATGTTCCTTGTCACCTTTAATCACAATGCTCCATGCCCTTTCATCACAATGCTCCAGAAATCTTGTCATCGCAATGTTCCTTGACCATGTCATCACAATGCTCCATGACCCTTGTCATCACAATGCTCCAGAATTCTTGTCATCACAATGTTCCATGACCGTATCATCACAATGCTCCATGGCCCTTGTCCGCACAATGCTCCAGAATTCTTGTCATCACAATGTTCCATGACCGTGTCATCACAATGCTCCATGGCCCTTGTCAGCACAATGTTCCATGACAATTTTTGTCACAATACTCCATGACCACTGTCACCACAGAGTTCTCTGCCCATATCATCATAATGTTCCTTGTCACCTTTAATCACAATGCTCCATGCCCTTTCATCACAATGCTCCAGAAATCTTGTCATCGCAATGTTCCTTGACCATGTCATCACAATGCTCCATGGCCCTTGTCATGACAATGCTCCAGAATTCTTCTCATCACAATGTTCCATGACCGTGTCATCACAATGCTCCATGGCCCTTGTCCGCACAATGCTCCGGAATTCTTGTCATCACAATGTTCCATGACCGTGTCATCACAATGCTCCATGGCCCTTGTCATCACAATGCTCCAGAATTCTTGTCATCACAATGTTCCATGAACGTGTCATCACAATGCTCCATGGCCCTTGTCAGCACAATGCTCCAGAATTCTTGTCATCACAATGTTCCATGACCGTGTCATCACAATGCTCCATGGCCCTTGTCATCACAATGCTCCAGAATTCTTGTCATCACAATCTTCCATGACCGTGTCATCACAATGCTCCATGGCCCTTGTCATCACAAGGCTCCAGAATTCTTGTCATCACAATCTTCCATGACCGTGTCATCACAATGCTCCATGGCCCTTGTCAGCACAATGCTGCAGAATTCTTCTCATCACAATGTTCCATGACCGTGTCATCACAATGCTCCATGGCCCTTGTCCGCACAATGCTCCAGAATTCTGGTCATCACAATGTTCCATGACCGTGTCATCACAATGCTCCATGGCCCTTGTCAGCACAATGCTCCAGAATTCTTCTCATCACAATGTTCCATGACCGTGTCATCACAATGCTCCTTGGCCCTTGTCCGCACAATGCTCCAGAATTCTGGTCATCACAATGTTCCATGACCGTGTCATCACAATGCTCCATGGCCCTTGTCAGCACAATGCTGCAGAATTCTTCTCATCACAATGTTCCATGACCGTGTCATCACAATGCTCCATGGCCCTTGTCATCACAATGCTCCGGAATTCTTCTCATTACATTGTTCCATAACCATGTCATCACAATACTCCATGGCCCTTTTCAGCACAATGCTCCAGAATTCCTGTCATCACAATGTTCCATGACCGTGTCATCACAATGCTCCATGGCCCTTGTCCGCACAATGCTCCAGAATTCTTGTCATCACAATGTTCCATACCGTGTCATCACAATGTTCCATGGCCATTGTCATCACAGTGCTCCAGAATTCTTGTCATCACAATGTTCCATGACCGTGTCATCACAATGCTCCATGGCCCTTGTCAGCACAATGCTCCGGAATTCTTCTCATCACATTGTTCCATGACCGTGTCATCACAATGCTCCATGGCCCTTTTCAGCACAATGCTCCAGAATTCCTGTCATCACAATGTTCCATGATCGTGTCATCACAATGCTCCATGGCGCTTGTCATCATAATGCTCCACAATTCTTGTCATCACAATCTTCCATGACCGTGTCATCACAATGCTCCATGGCCCTTGTCAGCACAATGTTCCATGACAATTTTTGTCACAATACTCCATGACCACTGTCATCACAGAGTTCTCTGCCCATATCATCATAATGTTCCTTGTCATCTTTAATCACAATGCTCCATGCCCTTTCATCACAATGCTCCAGAAATCTTGTCATCGCAATGTTCCTTGACCATGTCATCACAATGCTCCATGACCCTTGTCATCACAATGCTCCAGAATTCTTGTCATCACAATGTTCCATGACCGTATCATCACAATGCTCCATGGCCCTTGTCCGCACAATGCTCCAGAATTCTTGTCATCACAATGTTCCATGACCGTGTCATCACAATGCTCCATGGCCCTTGTCAGCACAATGTTCCATGACAATTTTTGTCACAATACTCCATGACCACTGTCACCACAGAGTTCTCTGCCCATATCATCATAATGTTCCTTGTCACCTTTAATCACAATGCTCCATGCCCTTTCATCACAATGCTCCAGAAATCTTGTCATCGCAATGTTCCTTGACCATGTCATCACAATGCTCCATGGCCCTTGTCATCACAATGCTCCGGAATTCTTCTCATCACATTGTTCCATGACCGTGTCATCACAATGCTCCATGCCCCTCTTCAGCACAATGCTCCAGAATTCCTGTCATCACAATGTTCCATGACCGTGTCATTACAATGCTCCATGGCCCTTGTCATCACAATGCTCCAGAATTCTTGTCATCACAATGTTCCATACCGTGTCATCACAGTGCTCCATGGCCATTGTCATTACAATGCTCCAGAATTCTTGTCATCACAATGTTCCATGGCCGTGTCATCACAATGTTCCATGGCCCTTGTCAGCACAATGCTCCAGAATTCTTCTCATCACAATGTTCCATGAACGTGTCATCACAATGCTCCATGGCCCTTGTCAGCACAATGCTCCGGAATTCTTCTCATCACATTGTTCCATGACCGTGTCATCACAATGCTCCATGGCCCTTTTCAGCACAATGCTCCAGAATTCCTGTCATCACAATGTTCCATGATCGTGTCATCACAATGCTCCATGGCGCTTGTCATCATAATGCTCCACAATTCTTGTCATCACAATCTTCCATGACCGTGTCATCACAATGCTCCATGGCCCTTGTCAGCACAATGTTCCATGACAATTTTTGTCACAATACTCCATGACCACTGTCATCACAGAGTTCTCTGCCCATATCATCATAATGTTCCTTGTCACCTTTAATCACAATGCTCCATGCCCTTTCATCACAATGCTCCAGAAATCTTGTCATCGCAATGTTCCTTGACCATGTCATCACAATGCTCCATGACCCTTGTCATCACAATGCTCCAGAATTCTTGTCATCGCAATGTTCCTTGACCATGTCATCACAATGCTCCATGGCCCTTGTCATGACAATGCTCCAGAATTCTTCTCATCACAATGTTCCATGACCGTGTCATCACAATGCTCCATGGCACTTGTCCGCACAATGCTCCGGAATTCTTGTCATCACAATGTTCCATGACCGTGTCATCACAATGCTCCATGGCCCTTGTCATCACAATGCTCCAGAATTCTTGTCATCACAATGTTCCATGAACGTGTCATCACAATGCTCCATGGCCCTTGTCAGCACAATGCTCCAGAATTCTTGTCATCACAATCTTCCATGACCGTGTCATCACAATGCTCCATGGCCCTTGTCATCACAATGCTCCAGAATTCTTGTCATCACAATCTTCCATGACCGTGTCATCACAATGCTCCATGGCCCTTGTCAGCACAATGTTCCATGACAATTTTTGTCACAATACTCCATGACCACTGTCATCACAGTGTTCTCTGCCCATATCATCGTAATGTTCCTTGTCACCTTTAATCACAATGCTCCATGCCCTTTCATCACAATGCTCCAGAAGTCTTGTCATCACAATGTTCCATACCAGGTCATCACAATGTTCCATGGCCATTGTCATCACAGTGCTCCAGAATTCTTGTCATCACAATGTTCCATGACCGTAACATCACAATGCTCCATGGCCCTTGTCAGCACAATGCTCCAGAATTCTTCTCATCACAATGTTCTATGACCGTGTAATCACAATGCTCCATGGCCCTTGTCCGCACAATGCTCCGGAATTCTTGTCATCACAATGTTCCATGACCGTGTCATCACAATGCTCCATGGCCCTTGTCATCACAATGCTCCAGAATTCTTGTCATCACAATGTTCCATGAACGTGTCATCACAATGCTCCATGGCCCTTGTCAGCACAATGCTCCGGAATTCTTCTCATCACATTGTTCCATGACCGTGTCATCACAATGCTCCATGGCCCTTTTCAGCACAATGCTCCAGAATTCCTGTCATCACAATGTTCCATGATCGTGTCATCACAATGCTCCATGGCGCTTGTCATCATAATGCTCCACAATTCTTGTCATCACAATCTTCCATGACCGTGTCATCACAATGCTCCATGGCCCTTGTCAGCACAATGTTCCATGACAATTTTTGTCACAATACTCCATGACCACTGTCACCACAGAGTTCTCTGCCCATATCATCATAATGTTCCTTGTCACCTTTAATCACAATGCTCCATGCCCTTTCATCACAATGCTCCAGAAATCTTGTCATCGCAATGTTCCTTGACCATGTCATCACAATGCTCCATGGCCCTTGTCATCACAATGCTCCGGAATTCTTCTCATCACATTGTTCCATGACCGTGTCATCACAATGCTCCATGCCCCTTTTCAGCACAATGCTCCAGAATTCCTGTCATCACAATGTTCCATGACCGTGTCATCACAATGCTCCATGGCCCTTGTCATCACAATGCTCCAGAATTCTTGTCATCACAATGTTCCATACCGTGTCATCACAATGCTCCATGGCCATTGTCATCACAATGCTCCAGAATTCTTGTCATCACAATGTTCCATGGCCGTGTCATCACAATGTTCCATGGCCCTTGTCAGCACAATGCTCCAGAATTCTTCTCATCACAATGTTCCATGAACGTGTCATCACAATGCTCCATGGCCCTTGTCAGCACAATGCTCCGGAATTCTTCTCATCACATTGTTCCATGACCGTGTCATCACAATGCTCCATGGCCCTTTTCAGCACAATGCTCCAGAATTCTTGTCATCACAATGTTCCATACCGTGTCATCACAATGCTCCATGGCGCTTGTCATCATAATGCTCCACAATTCTTGTCATCACAATCTTCCATGACCGTGTCATCACAATGCTCCATGGCCCTTGTCAGCACAATGTTCCATGACAATTTTTGTCACAATACTCCATGACCACTGTCATCACAGAGTTCTCTGCCCATATCATCATAATGTTCCTTGTCACCTTTAATCACAATGCTCCATGCCCTTTCATCACAATGCTCCAGAAATCTTGTCATCGCAATGTTCCTTGACCATGTCATCACAATTCTCCATGACCCTTGTCATCACAATGCTCCAGAATTCTTCTCATCACAGTGTTCCATGACCGTGTCATCACAATGCTCCATGGCCCTTGTCATCACAATGCTCCGGAATTCTTCTCATCACATTGTTCCATAACCATGTCATCACAATGCTCCATGGCCGTTTTCAGCACAATGCTCCAGAATTCCTGTCATCACAATGTTCCATGACCGTGTCATCACAATGCTCCATGGCCCTTGTCATCACAATGCTCCAGAATTCTTGTCATCACAATGTTCCATACCGTGTCATCACAATGCTCCATGGCCCTTGTCATCACAATGCTCCAGAATTCTTGTCATCACAATGTTCCATGACCGTATCATCACAATGCTCCATGGCCCTTGTCAGCACAATGCTCCAGAATTCTTCTCATCACAATTTTCCATGACCGTGTCATCACAATGCTCCATGGCCCTTGTCCGCACAATGCTCCAGAATTCTTGTCATCACAATGTTCCATGACCGTGTCATCACAATGCTCCATGGCCCTTGTCATCACAATGCTCCAGAATTCTTGTCATCACAATGTTCCATGACCGTATCATCACAATGCTCCATGGCCCTTGTCAGCACAATGCTCCAGAATTCTTCTCATCACAATTTTCCATGACCGTGTCATCACAATGCTCCATGGCCCTTGTCATCACAATGCTCCAGAATTTTTGTCATCACAATGTTCCATGACCGTGTCATCACAATGCTCCATGGCCCTTTTCAGCGCAATGCTCCAGAATTCCTGTCATCACAATGTTCCATGACCGTGTCATCACAATGCTCCATGGCCCTTGTCAGCACAATGCTCCAGAATTCTTGTCATCACATTTTTCCATGACCGTGTCATCACAATGCTCCATGGCCCTTTTCAGCACAATGCTCCAGAATTCCTGTCATCACAATGTTCCATGACCGTGTCATCACAATGCTCCATGGCCCTTGTCAGCACAATGCTCCAGAATTCTTGTCATCACAATGTTCCATACCGTGTCATTACAATGCTCCATGGCCATTGTCATCACAATGCTCCAGAATTCTTGTCATCACAATGTTCCATGGAAGTGTCATCACAATGTTCCATGGCCTTTTTCAGCACAATGCTCCAGAATTCCTGTCATCACAATGTTCCATGACCGTGTCATCACAATGCTCCATGGCCCTTGTCCGCACAATGCTCCAGAATACTTGTCATCACAATGTTCCATGACCGTGTCATCACAATGCTCCATGGCCCTTGTCATCACAATGCTCCAGAATTCTTGTCATCACAATGTTCCATGGCCGTGTCATCACAATGTTCCATGGCCCAAGTCAGCACAATGCTCCAGAATTCTTCTCATCACAATGTTCCATTACCGTGTCATCACAATGCTCCATGGCGCTTGTCCGCACAATGCTCCAGAATTCTTCTCATCACAATATTCCATGACCGTGTCATCACAATGCTCCATGGCCTTTGTCCGCACAATGCTCCAGAATTCTTGTCATCACAATGTTCCATGACCGTGTCATCACAATGCTCCATGGCCCTTGTCATCACAATGCTCCAGAATTCTTGTCATCACAATGTTCCATGACCGTGTCATCACAATGCTCCATGGCCCTTGTCATCACAATGTTCCATGGCCGTGTCATCACAATGCTCCATGGCCCTTGTCAGCACAATGCTCCAGAATTCTTCTCATCACAATGTTCCATGACCGTGTCATCACAATGCTCCATGGCCCTTGTCATCACAATGCTCCGGAATTCTTCTCATCATATTTTTCCATGACCGTGTCATCACAATGCTCCATGGCCCTTTTCAGCACAATGCTCCAGAATTCCTGTCATCACAATGTTCCATGACCGTGTCATCACAATGCTCCATGGCCCTTGTCAGCACAATGCTCCAGAATTCTTGTCATCACATTTTTCCATGACCGGGTCATCACAATGCTCCATGGCCCTTTTCAGCACAATGCTCCAGAATTCCTGTCATCACAATGTTCCATGACCGTGTCATCACAATGCTCCATGGCCCTTGTCAGCACAATTCTCCAGAATTCTTGTCATCACAATGTTCCATACCGTGTCATTACAATGCTCCATGGCCATTGTCATCACAATGCTCCAGAATTCTTGTCATCACAATGTTCCATGGCCGTGTCATCACAATGTTCCATGGCCTTTTTCAGCACAATGCTCCAGAATTCCTGTCATCACAATGTTCCATGACCGTGTCATCACAATGCTCCATGGCCCTTGTCCGCACAATGCTCCAGAATACTTGTCATCACAATGTTCCATGACCGTGTCATCACAATGCTCCATGGCCCTTGTCATCACAATGCTCCAGAATTCTTGTCATCACAATGTTCCATGGCCGTGTCATCACAATGCTCCATGGCCCTTGTCAGCACAATGCTCCAGAATTCTTCTCATCACAATGTTCCATGACCGTGTCATCACAATGCTCCATGGCCCTTGTCATCACAATGCTCCAGAATTCTTGTCATCACAATGTTCCATACTGTATCATCACAATGCTCCATGGCCCTTGTCATCACAATGCTCCAGAATTCTTGTCATCACAATGTTCCATACCGTATCATCACAATGCTCCATGGCCATTGTCATCACAATGCTCCAGAATTCTTGTCATCACATTGTTCCATGACCGTGTCATCACAATGCTCCATGGCCCTTTTCAGCACAATGCTCCAGAATTCCTGTCATCACAATGTTCCATGATCGTGTCATCACAATGCTCCATGGCGCTTGTCATCATAATGCTCCACAATTCTTGTCATCACAATCTTCCATGACCGTGTCATCACAATGCTCCATGGCCCTTGTCAGCACAATGTTCCATGACAATTTTTGTCACAATACTCCATGACCACTGTCACCACAGAGTTCTCTGCCCATATCATCATAATGTTCCTTGTCACCTTTAATCACAATGCTCCATGCCCTTTCATCACAATGCTCCAGAAATCTTGTCATCGCAATGTTCCTTGACCATGTCATCACAATGCTCCATGGCCCTTGTCATGACAATGCTCCAGAATTCTTCTCATCACAATGTTCCATGACCGTGTCATCACAATGCTCCATGGCCCTTGTCCGCACAATGCTCCGGAATTCTTGTCATCACAATGTTCCATGACCGTGTCATCACAATGCTCCATGGCCCTTGTCATCACAATGATCCAGAATTCTTGTCATCACAATGTTCCATGAACGTGTCATCACAATGCTCCATGGCCCTTGTCAGCACAATGCTCCAGAATTCTTGTCATCACAATGTTCCATGACCGTGTCATCACAATGCTCCATGGCCCTTGTCATCACAATGCTCCAGAATTCTTGTCATCACAATCTTCCATGACCGTGTCATCACAATGCTCCATGGCCCTTGTCATCACAAGGCTCCAGAATTCTTGTCATCACAATCTTCCATGACCGTGTCATCACAATGCTCCATGGCCCTTGTCAGCACAATGCTGCAGAATTCTTCTCATCACAATGTTCCATGACCGTGTCATCACAATGCTCCATGGCCCTTGTCCGCACAATGCTCCAGAATTCTGGTCATCACAATGTTCCATGACCGTGTCATCACAATGCTCCATGGCCCTTGTCAGCACAATGCTCCAGAATTCTTCTCATCACAATGTTCCATGACCGTGTCATCACAATGCTCCTTGGCCCTTGTCCGCACAATGCTCCAGAATTCTGGTCATCACAATGTTCCATGACCGTGTCATCACAATGCTCCATGGCCCTTGTCAGCACAATGCTGCAGAATTCTTCTCATCACAATGTTCCATGACCGTGTCATCACAATGCTCCATGGCCCTTGTCATCACAATGCTCCGGAATTCTTCTCATCACATTGTTCCATAACCATGTCATCACAATACTCCATGGCCCTTTTCAGCACAATGCTCCAGAATTCCTGTCATCACAATGTTCCATGACCTTGTCATCACAATGCTCCATGGCCCTTGTCCGCACAATGCTCCAGAATTCTTGTCATCACAATGTTCCATGACCGTGTCATTACAATGCTCCATGGCCCTTGTCATCACAATGCTCCAGAATTCTTGTCATCACAATGTTCCATGACCGTATCATCACAATGCTCCATGGCCCTTGTCCGCACAATGCTCCAGAATTCTTGTCATCACAATGTTCCATGACCGTGTCATCACAATGCTCCATGGCCCTTGTCAGCACAATGTTCCATGACAATTTTTGTCACAATACTCCATGACCACTGTCACCACAGAGTTCTCTGCCCATATCATCATAATGTTCCTTGTCACCTTTAATCACAATGCTCCATGCCCTTTCATCACAATGCTCCAGAAATCTTGTCATCGCAATGTTCCTTGACCATGTCATCACAATGCTCCATGGCCCTTGTCATCACAATGCTCCGGAATTCTTCTCATCACATTGTTCCATGACCGTGTCATCACAATGCTCCATGCCCCTCTTCAGCACAATGCTCCAGAATTCCTGTCATCACAATGTTCCATGACCGTGTCATTACAATGCTCCATGGCCCTTGTCATCACAATGCTCCAGAATTCTTGTCATCACAATGTTCCATACCGTGTCATCACAGTGCTCCATGGCCATTGTCATTACAATGCTCCAGAATTCTTGTCATCACAATGTTCCATGGCCGTGTCATCACAATGTTCCATGGCCCTTGTCAGCACAATGCTCCAGAATTCTTCTCATCACAATGTTCCATGAACGTGTCATCACAATGCTCCATGGCCCTTGTCAGCACAATGCTCCGGAATTCTTCTCATCACATTGTTCCATGACCGTGTCATCACAATGCTCCATGGCCCTTTTCAGCACAATGCTCCAGAATTCCTGTCATCACAATGTTCCATGATCGTGTCATCACAATGCTCCATGGCGCTTGTCATCATAATGCTCCACAATTCTTGTCATCACAATCTTCCATGACCGTGTCATCACAATGCTCCATGGCCCTTGTCAGCACAATGTTCCATGACAATTTTTGTCACAATACTCCATGACCACTGTCATCACAGAGTTCTCTGCCCATATCATCATAATGTTCCTTGTCACCTTTAATCACAATGCTCCATGCCCTTTCATCACAATGCTCCAGAAATCTTGTCATCGCAATGTTCCTTGACCATGTCATCACAATGCTCCATGACCCTTGTCATCACAATGCTCCAGAATTCTTGTCATCGCAATGTTCCTTGACCATGTCATCACAATGCTCCATGGCCCTTGTCATGACAATGCTCCAGAATTCTTCTCATCACAATGTTCCATGACCGTGTCATCACAATGCTCCATGGCACTTGTCCGCACAATGCTCCGGAATTCTTGTCATCACAATGTTCCATGACCGTGTCATCACAATGCTCCATGGCCCTTGTCATCACAATGCTCCAGAATTCTTGTCATCACAATGTTCCATGAACGTGTCATCACAATGCTCCATGGCCCTTGTCAGCACAATGCTCCAGAATTCTTGTCATCACAATCTTCCATGACCGTGTCATCACAATGCTCCATGGCCCTTGTCATCACACTGCTCCAGAATTCTTGTCATCACAATCTTCCATGACCGTGTCATCACAATGCTCCATGGCCCTTGTCAGCACAATGTTCCATGACAATTTTTGTCACAATACTCCATGACCACTGTCATCACAGTGTTCTCTGCCCATATCATCGTAATGTTCCTTGTCACCTTTAATCACAATGCTCCATGCCCTTTCATCACAATGCTCCAGAAGTCTTGTCATCACAATGTTCCATACCAGGTCATCACAATGTTCCATGGCCATTGTCATCACAGTGCTCCAGAATTCTTGTCATCACAATGTTCCATGACCGTAACATCACAATGCTCCATGGCCCTTGTCAGCACAATGCTCCAGAATTCTTCTCATCACAATGTTCTATGACCGTGTAATCACAATGCTCCATGGCCCTTGTCCGCACAATGCTCCGGAATTCTTGTCATCACAATGTTCCATGACCGTGTCATCACAATGCTCCATGGCCCTTGTCATCACAATGCTCCAGAATTCTTGTCATCACAATGTTCCATGAACGTGTCATCACAATGCTCCATGGCCCTTGTCAGTACAATGCTCCGGAATTCTTCTCATCACATTGTTCCATGACCGTGTCATCACAATGCTCCATGGCCCTTTTCAGCACAATGCTCCAGAATTCCTGTCATCACAATGTTCCATGATCGTGTCATCACAATGCTCCATGGCGCTTGTCATTATAATGCTCCACAATTCTTGTCATCACAATCTTCCATGACCGTGTCATCACAATGCTCCATGGCCCTTGTCAGCACAATGTTCCATGACAATTTTTGTCACAATACTCCATGACCACTGTCACCACAGAGTTCTCTGCCCATATCATCATAATGTTCCTTGTCACCTTTAATCACAATGCTCCATGCCCTTTCATCACAATGCTCCAGAAATCTTGTCATCGCAATGTTCCTTGACCATGTCATCACAATGCTCCATGGCCCTTGTCATCACAATGCTCCGGAATTCTTCTCATCACATTGTTCCATGACCGTGTCATCACAATGCTCCATGCCCCTTTTCAGCACAATGCTCCAGAATTCCTGTCATCACAATGTTCCATGACCGTGTCATCACAATGCTCCATGGCCCTTGTCATCACAATGCTCCAGAATTCTTGTCATCACAATGTTCCATACCGTGTCATCACAATGCTCCATGGCCATTGTCATCACAATGCTCCAGAATTCTTGTCATCACAATGTTCCATGGCCGTGTCATCACAATGTTCCATGGCCCTTGTCAGCACAATGCTCCAGAATTCTTCTCATCACAATGTTCCATGAACGTGTCATCACAATGCTCCATGGCCCTTGTCAGCACAATGCTCCGGAATTCTTCTCATCACATTGTTCCATGACCGTGTCATCACAATGCTCCATGGCCCTTTTCAGCACAATGCTCCAGAATTCTTGTCATCACAATGTTCCATACCGTGTCATCACAATGCTCCATGGCGCTTGTCATCATAATGCTCCACAATTCTTGTCATCACAATCTTCCATGACCGTGTCATCACAATGCTCCATGGCCCTTGTCAGCACAATGTTCCATGACAATTTTTGTCACAATACTCCATGACCACTGTCATCACAGAGTTCTCTGCCCATATCATCATAATGTTCCTTGTCACCTTTAATCACAATGCTCCATGCCCTTTCATCACAATGCTCCAGAAATCTTGTCATCGCAATGTTCCTTGACCATGTCATCACAATTCTCCATGACCCTTGTCATCACAATGCTCCAGAATTCTTCTCATCACAGTGTTCCATGACCGTGTCATCACAATGCTCCATGGCCCTTGTCATCACAATGCTCCGGAATTCTTCTCATCACATTGTTCCATAACCATGTCATCACAATGCTCCATGGCCGTTTTCAGCACAATGCTCCAGAATTCCTGTCATCACAATGTTCCATGACCGTGTCATCACAATGCTCCATGGCCCTTGTCATCACAATGCTCCAGAATTCTTGTCATCACAATGTTCCATACCGTGTCATCACAATGCTCCATGGCCCTTGTCATCACAATGCTCCAGAATTCTTGTCATCACAATGTTCCATGACCGTATCATCACAATGCTCCATGGCCCTTGTCAGCACAATGCTCCAGAATTCTTCTCATCACAATTTTCCATGACCGTGTCATCACAATGCTCCATGGCCCTTGTCCGCACAATGCTCCAGAATTCTTGTCATCACAATGTTCCATGACCGTGTCATCACAATGCTCCATGGCCCTTGTCATCACAATGCTCCAGAATTCTTGTCATCACAATGTTCCATGACCGTATCATCACAATGCTCCATGGCCCTTGTCAGCACAATGCTCCAGAATTCTTCTCATCACAATTTTCCATGACCGTGTCATCACAATGCTCCATGGCCCTTGTCATCACAATGCTCCAGAATTTTTGTCATCACAATGTTCCATGACCGTGTCATCACAATGCTCCATGGCCCTTTTCAGCGCAATGCTCCAGAATTCCTGTCATCACAATGTTCCATGACCGTGTCATCACAATGCTCCATGGCCCTTGTCAGCACAATGCTCCAGAATTCTTGTCATCACATTTTTCCATGACCGTGTCATCACAATGCTCCATGGCCCTTTTCAGCACAATGCTCCAGAATTCCTGTCATCACAATGTTCCATGACCGTGTCATCACAATGCTCCATGGCCCTTGTCAGCACAATGCTCCAGAATTCTTGTCATCACAATGTTCCATACCGTGTCATTACAATGCTCCATGGCCATTGTCATCACAATGCTCCAGAATTCTTGTCATCACAATGTTCCATGGAAGTGTCATCACAATGTTCCATGGCCTTTTTCAGCACAATGCTCCAGAATTCCTGTCATCACAATGTTCCATGACCGTGTCATCACAATGCTCCATGGCCCTTGTCCGCACAATGCTCCAGAATACTTGTCATCACAATGTTCCATGACCGTGTCATCACAATGCTCCATGGCCCTTGTCATCACAATGCTCCAGAATTCTTGTCATCACAATGTTCCATGGCCGTGTCATCACAATGTTCCATGGCCCAAGTCAGCACAATGCTCCAGAATTCTTCTCATCACAATGTTCCATTACCGTGTCATCACAATGCTCCATGGCGCTTGTCCGCACAATGCTCCAGAATTCTTCTCATCACAATATTCCATGACCGTGTCATCACAATGCTCCATGGCCTTTGTCCGCACAATGCTCCAGAATTCTTGTCATCACAATGTTCCATGACCGTGTCATCACAATGCTCCATGGCCCTTGTCATCACAATGCTCCAGAATTCTTGTCATCACAATGTTCCATGACCGTGTCATCACAATGCTCCATGGCCCTTGTCATCACAATGTTCCATGGCCGTGTCATCACAATGCTCCATGGCCCTTGTCAGCACAATGCTCCAGAATTCTTCTCATCACAATGTTCCATGACCGTGTCATCACAATGCTCCATGGCCCTTGTCATCACAATGCTCCGGAATTCTTCTCATCATATTTTTCCATGACCGTGTCATCACAATGCTCCATGGCCCTTTTCAGCACAATGCTCCAGAATTCCTGTCATCACAATGTTCCATGACCGTGTCATCACAATGCTCCATGGCCCTTGTCAGCACAATGCTCCAGAATTCTTGTCATCACATTTTTCCATGACCGGGTCATCACAATGCTCCATGGCCCTTTTCAGCACAATGCTCCAGAATCCCTGTCATCACAATGTTCCATGACCGTGTCATCACAATGCTCCATGGCCCTTGTCAGCACAATTCTCCAGAATTCTTGTCATCACAATGTTCCATACCGTGTCATTACAATGCTCCATGGCCATTGTCATCACAATGCTCCAGAATTCTTGTCATCACAATGTTCCATGGCCGTGTCATCACAATGTTCCATGGCCTTTTTCAGCACAATGCTCCAGAATTCCTGTCATCACAATGTTCCATGACCGTGTCATCACAATGCTCCATGGCCCTTGTCCGCACAATGCTCCAGAATACTTGTCATCACAATGTTCCATGACCGTGTCATCACAATGCTCCATGGCCCTTGTCATCACAATGCTCCAGAATTCTTGTCATCACAATGTTCCATGGCCGTGTCATCACAATGCTCCATGGCCCTTGTCAGCACAATGCTCCAGAATTCTTCTCATCACAATGTTCCATGACCGTGTCATCACAATGCTCCATGGCCCTTGTCATCACAATGCTCCAGAATTCTTGTCATCACAATGTTCCATACTGTATCATCACAATGCTCCATGGCCCTTGTCATCACAATGCTCCAGACTTCTTGTCATCACAATGTTCCATACCGTATCATCACAATGCTCCATGGCCATTGTCATCACAATGCTCCAGAATTCTTGTCATCACAATGTTCCATGGCCGTGTCATCACAATGCTCCAAGGCCCTTGTCATCACAATGCTCCGGAATTCTTCTCATCACATTGTTCCATAACCATGTCATCACAATGCTCCATGGACCTTTTCAGCACAATGCTCCAGAATTCCTGTCATCACAATGTTCCATGACCTTGTCATCACAAAGCTCCATGGCCCTTGTCATCACAATGCTCCAGAATTCTTTTCATCACAATGTTCCATACCGTGTCATCACAATGCTCCATGGCCATTGTCATCACAATGCTCCAGAATTCTTGTCATCACAATGTTCCATGACCGTATCATCACAATGCTCCATGGCCCTTGTCAACACAATGCTCCAGAATTCTTCTCATCACAATGTTCCATGACCGTGTCATCACAATGCTCCATGGCCCTTGTCCGCACAATGCTCCAGAATTCTTGTCATCACAATGTTCCATGACCGTGTCATTACAATGCTCCATGGCCCTTGTCATCACAATGCTCCAGAATTCTTGTCATCACAATGTTCCATGACCGTGTCATCACAATGCTCCATGGCCCTTGTCATGACAATGCTCCAGAATTCTTGTCATCACAATGTTCCATGACCATGTCATCACAATGCTCCATCGCCTTTGTCATCAGAATGCTCCAGAATTCTTGTCATCACAATGTTCCATGACCGTGTCATCACAATGCTCCATGGCCCTTGTCAGCACAATGCTCCAGAATTCTTGTCATTACAATGTTCCATGACCGTGTCATCACAATGCTCCATGGCCCTTGTCAGCACAATGCTCCAGAATTCTGGTCATCACAATGTTCCATGACCGTGTCATCACAATGCTCCATGGCCCTTGTCAGCACAATGCTCCAGAATTCTTGTCATCACCATGTTCCATGACCGTGTCATCACAATGCTCCATGGCCCTTGTCAGCACAATGCTCCAGAATTCTTGTCATCACAATATTCCATGACCGTGTCATCACAATGCTTCATGGCCCTTGTCAGCACAATGCTCCAGAATTCTTCTCATCACAATGTTCCATGACCATGTCATCACAATGTTCCATGGCCATTGTCAACACAATGCTCCCGAATTCTTTTCATCACAATGTTCCATGGCCCTTTCATCACAATGCTCCATGGCCCTTGTCAGCACAATGCTCCAGAATTCTTGTCATCACAATGTTCCATGACCGTGTCATCACAATGCTCCATGGCCCTTGTCAGCACAATGTTCCATGACGATTTTTGTCACAATACTCCATGACCACTGTCATCACAGAGTTCTCTGCCCATATCATCATTATGTTCCTTGTCACCTTTAATCACAATGCTCCATGCCCTTTCATCACAATGCTCCAGAAATCTTGTCATCGCAATGTTTCTTGACCATGTCATCACAATGCTCCATGACCCTTGTCATCACAATGCTCCAGTATTCTTGTCATCACAATGTTCCATGACCGTATCATCACAATGCTCCATGGCCCTTGTCAGCACAATGCTCCAGAATTCTTCTCATCACAATGTTCCATGACCGAGTCATCACAATGCTCCATGGCCCTTGTCCGCACAATGCTCCAGAATTCTTGTCATCACAATGTTCCATGACCGTGTCATCACAATGCTCCATGGCCCTTGTCATCACAATGCTCCAGAATTCTTGTCATCACAATGTTCCATGACCGTGTCATCACAATGCTCCATGGCCCTTGTCATGACAATGATCCAGAATTCTTCTCATCACGACGTTCCATGACCGTGTCATCACAATGCTCCATGGCCATTGTCATCACAATGCTCCAGAATACTTGTAATCAAAATGTTCCATGGTCGTGTCATCACAATGCTCCATGGCCCTTGTCAGCACAATGCTCCAGAATTCTTCTCATCACAATGTTCCATGACCGTGTCATCACAATGCTCCATGGCCCTTGTCATCACAATGCTCCGGTATTCTTCTCCTCACATTGTTCCATGACCGTGTCATCACAATGCTCCATGGCCCTTGTCATCACAATGCTCCAGAATTCTTGTCATCACAATGTTCCATGACCGTGTCATCACAATGCTCCATGGCCCTTGTCATCACAATGCTCCAGAATTCTTGTCATCACATTGTTCCATGACTGTGTCATCACAATGCTCCATGGCCCTTGTCATCACAATGTTCCATAGCCGTGTCATCACAATGCTCCATGGCCCTTGTCAGCATAATGCTCCAGAATTCTTCTCATCACAATGTTCCATGACCGTGTCATCACAATGCTCCATGGCACTTGTCCGCACAATGCTCCAGAATTCTTGTCATCACAATGTTCCATGACCGTGTCATCACAATGCTCCATGGCCCTTGTCATCACAATGCTCCAGAATTCTTGTCATCACAATATTCCATGACCGTGTCATCACAATGCTCCATGGCCCTTTTCAGCACAATGCTCCAGAATTCCTGTCATCACAATGTTCCATGACCGTGTCATCACAATGCTCCATGGCCCTTGTCAGCACAATGCTCCAGAATTCTTGTCATCACATTTTTCCATTACCGTGTCATCACAATGCTCCATGGCCCTTTTCAGCACAATGCTCCAGAATTCCTGTCATCACAATGTTCCATGACCGTGTCATCACAATGCTCCATGGCCCTTGTCAGCACAATGCTCCAGAATTCTTGTCATCACAATGTTCCATACCGTGTCATTACAATGCTCCATGGCCATTGTCATCACAATGCTCCAGAATTCTTGTCATCACAATGTTCCATGGAAGTGTCATCACAATGTTCCATGGCCTTTTTCAGCACAATGCTCCAGAATTCCTGTCATCACAATGTTCCATGACCGTGTCATCACAATGCTCCATGGCCCTTGTCCGCACAATGCTCCAGAATACTTGTCATCACAATGTTCCATGACCGTGTCATCACAGTGCTCCATGGCCCTTGTCATCACAATGCTCCAGAATTCTTGTCATCACAATGTTCCATGGCCGTGTCATCACAATGCTCCATGGCCCAAGTCAGCACAATGCTCCAGAATTCTTCTCATCACAATGTTCCATGACCGTGTCATCACAATGCTCCATGGCCCTTGTCCGCACAATGCTCCAGAATTCTTCTCATCACAATATTCCATGACCGTGTCATCACAATGCTCCATGGCCCTTGTCCGCACAATGCTCCAGAATTCTTGTCATCACAATGTTCCATGACCGTGTCATCACAATGCTCCATGGCCCTTGTCATCACAATGCTCCAGAATTCTTGTCATCACAATGTTCCATGACCGTGTCATCACAATGCTCCATGGCCCTTGTCATCACAATGTTCCATGGCCGTGTCATCACAATGCTCCATGGCCCTTGTCATCACAATGCTCCAGAATTCTTTTCATCACAATGTTCCATACCGTATCATCACAATGCTCCATGGCCCTTGTCAGCACAATGCTCCAGAATTCTTCTCATCACAATGTTCCATGACCGTGTCATCACAATGCTCCATGGCCCTTGTCATCACAATGCTCCGGAATTCTTCTCATCACATTGTTCCATGACCGTGTCATCACAATGCTCCATGGCCCTTGTCATCACAATGCTCCAGAATTCTTGTCATCACAATGTTCCATGACCGTGTCATCACAATGCTCCATGGCCCTTGTCATCACAATGCTCCAGAATTCTTGTCATCACATTGTTCCATGACTGTGTCATCACAATTCTCCATGGCCCTTGTCATCACAATGTTCCATAGCCGTGTCATCACAATTCTCCATGGCCCTTGTCAGCACAATGCTCCAGAATTCTTCTCATCACAATGTTCCATGACCATGTCATCACAATGCTCCATGGCCCTTGTCCGCACAATGCTCCAGAATTCTTGTCATCACAATGTTCCATGACCGTGTCATCACAATGCTCCATGGCCCTTGTCATCACAATGCTCCAGAAGTCTTGTCATCACAATGTTCCATACCGTGTCATCACAATGCTCCATGGCCCTTGTCATCACAATGCTCCAGAATTCTTGTCATCACAATGTTCCATGACCGTATCATCACAATGCTCCATGGCCCTTGTCAGCACAATGCTCCAGAATTCTTCTCATCACAATGTTCCATGACCGTGTCATCACAATGCTCCATGGCCCTTGTCCGCACAATGCTCCAGAATTCTTGTCATCACAATGTTCCATGACCGTGTCATCACAATGCTCCATGGCCCTTGTCAGCACAATGCTCCAGAATTCCTGTCATCACAATGTTCCATGACCGTGTCATCACAATGCTCCATGGCCCTTGTCAGCACAATGCTCCAGAATTCTTCTCATCACAATGTTCCATGGCCGTTTCATCACAATGCTCCATGGCCCTTGTCATCATAATGCTCCAGAATTCTTGTCATTACTATATTCCATGAACGTGTCATCACAATGCTCTATGGCGCTTGTCATCAGAATGCTCCAGAATTCTTGTCATCACAATGTTCTATGACCGTGTCATCACAATGCTCCATGGCCCTTGTCAGGACAATGCTCCAGAATTCTTGTCATTACAATGTTCCATGACCGTGTCATCACAATGCTCCATGGCCCTTGTCAGCACAATGCTCCAGAATTCTTGTCATCACAATGCTCCATGGCCCTTGTCAGCATAATGCTCCAGAATTCTTCTCATCACAATGTTCCATGACCGTGTCATCACAATGCTCCATGGCACTTGTCCGCACAATGCTCCAGAATTCTTCTCATCACAATGTTCCATGACCGTGTCATCACAATGCTCCATGGCCCTTGTCATCACAATGCTCCAGAATTCTTGTCATCACAATGTTCCATGACCGTGTCATCACAATGCTCCATGGCCCTTTTCAGCACAATGCTCCAGAATTCCTGTCATCACAATGTTCCATGACCGTGTCATCACAATGCTCCATGGCCCTTGTCAGCACAATGCTCCAGAATTCTTGTCATCACATTTTTCCATTACCGTGTCATCACAATGCTCCATGGCCCTTTTCAGCACAATGCTCCAGAATTCCTGTCATCACAATGTTCCATGACCGTGTCATCACAATGCTCCATGGCCCTTGTCAGCACAATGCTCCAGAATTCTTGTCATCACAATGTTCCATACCGTGTCATTACAATGCTCCATGGCCATTGTCATCACAATGCTCCAGAATTCTTGTCATCACAATGTTCCATGGAAGTGTCATCACAATGTTCCATGGCCTTTTTCAGCACAATGCTCCAGAATTCCTGTCATCACAATGTTCCATGACCGTGTCATCACAATGCTCCATGGCCCTTGTCATCACAATGCTCCAGAATTCTTTTCATCACAATGTTCCATGGCCGTGTCATCACAATGCTCCATGGCCCAAGTCAGCACAATGCTCCAGAATTCTTCTCATCACAATGTTCCATGACCGTCACATCACAATGCTCCATGGCCCTTGTCCGCACAATGCTCCAGAATTCTTCTCATCACAATATTCCATGACCGTGTCATCACAATGCTCCATGGCCTTTGTCCGCACAATGCTCCAGAATTCTTGTCATCACAATGTTCCATGACCGTGTCATCACAATGCTCCATGGCCCTTGTCATCACAATGCTCCAGAATTCTTGTCATCACAATGTTCCATGACCGTGTCATCACAATGCTCCATGGCCCTTGTCATCACAATGTTCCATGGCCGTGTCATCACAATGCTCCAGGGCCCTTGTCAGCACAATGCTCCAGAATTCTTCTCATCACAATGTTCCATGACCGTGTCATCACAATGCTCCATGGCCCTTGTCATCACAATGCTCCGGAATTCTTCTCATCATATTTTTCCGTGACCGTGTCATCACAATGCTCCATGGCCCTTTTCAGCACAATGCTCCAGAATTCCTGTCATCACAATGTTCCATGACCGTATCATCACAATGCTCCATGGCCCTTGTCAGCACAATGCTCCAGAATTCTTGTCATCACATTTTTCCATGACCGTGTCATCACAATGCTCCATGGCCCTTTTCAGCACAATGCTCCAGAATTCCTGTCATCACAATGTTCCATGACCGTGTCATCACAAAGCTCCATGGCCCTTGTCAGCACAATTCTCCAGAATTCTTGTCATCACAATGTTCCATACCGTGTCATTACAATGCTCCATGGCCATTGTCATCACAATGCTCCAGAATTCTTGTCATCACAATGTTCCATGGCCGTGTCATCACAATGTTCCATGGCCTTTTTCAGCACAATGCTCCAGAATTCCTGTCATCACAATGTTCCATGACCGTGTCATCACAATGCTCCATGGCCCTTGTCCGCACAATGCTCCAGAATACTTGTCATCACAATGTTCCATGACCGTGTCATCACAATGCTCCATGGCCCTTGTCATCACAATGCTCCAGAATTCTTGTCATCACAATGTTCCATGGCCGTGTCATCACAATGCTCCATGGCCCTTGTCAGCACAATGCTCCAGAATTCTTCTCATCACAATGTTCCATGACCGTGTCATCACAATGCTCCATGGACCTTGTCAGCACAATGCTCCAGAATTCTTGTCATCACATTTTTCCATTACCGTGTCATCACAATGCTCCATGGCCCTTTTCAGCACAATGCTCCAGAATTCCTGTCATCACAATGTTCCATGACCGTGTCATCACAATGCTCCATGGCCCTTGTCAGCACAATGCTCCAGAATTCTTGTCATCACAATGTTCCATACCGTGTCATTACAATGCTCCATGGCCATTGTCATCACAATGCTCCAGAATTCTTGTCATCACAATGTTCCATGGAAGTGTCATCACAATGTTCCATGGCCTTTTTCAGCACAATGCTCCAGAATTCCTGTCATCACAATGTTCCATGACCGTGTCATCACAATGCTCCATGGCCCTTGTCCGCACAATGCTCCAGAATACTTGTCATCACAATGTTCCATGACCGTGTCATCACAGTGCTCCATGGCCCTTGTCATCACAATGCTCCAGAATTCTTGTCATCACAATGTTCCATGGCCGTGTCATCACAATGCTCCATGGCCCAAGTCAGCACAATGCTCCAGAATTCTTCTCATCACAATGTTCCATGACCGTGTCATCACAATGCTCCATGGCCCTTGTCCGCACAATGCTCCAGAATTCTTCTCATCACAATATTCCATGACCGTGTCATCACAATGCTCCATGGCCCTTGTCCGCACAATGCTCCAGAATTCTTGTCATCACAATGTTCCATGACCGTGTCATCACAATGCTCCATGGCCCTTGTCATCACAATGCTCCAGAATTCTTGTCATCACAATGTTCCATGACCGTGTCATCACAATGCTCCATGGCCCTTGTCATCACAATGTTCCATGGCCGTGTCATCACAATGCTCCATGGCCCATGTCATCACAATGCTCCAGAATTCTTTTCATCACAATGTTCCATACCGTATCATCACAATGCTCCATGGCCCTTGTCAGCACAATGCTCCAGAATTCTTCTCATCACAATGTTCCATGACCGTGTCATCACAATGCTCCATGGCCCTTGTCATCACAATGCTCCGGAATTCTTCTCATCACATTGTTCCATGACCGTGTCATCACAATGCTCCATGGCCCTTGTCATCACAATGCTCCAGAATTCTTGTCATCACAATGTTCCATGACCGTGTCATCACAATGCTCCATGGCCCTTGTCATCACAATGCTCCAGAATTCTTGTCATCACATTGTTCCATGACTGTGTCATCACAATTCTCCATGGCCCTTGTCATCACAATGTTCCATAGCCGTGTCATCACAATTCTCCATGGCCCTTGTCAGCACAATGCTCCAGAATTCTTCTCATCACAATGTTCCATGACCATGTCATCACAATGCTCCATGGCCCTTGTCCGCACAATGCTCCAGAATTCTTGTCATCACAATGTTCCATGACCGTGTCATCACAATGCTCCATGGCCCTTGTCATCACAATGCTCCAGAAGTCTTGTCATCACAATGTTCCATACCGTGTCATCACAATGCTCCATGGACCTTGTCATCACAATGCTCCAGAATTCTTGTCATCACAATGTTCCATGACCGTATCATCACAATGCTCCATGGCCCTTGTCAGCACAATGCTCCACAATTCTTCTCATCACAATGTTCCATGACCGTGTCATCACAATGCTCCATGGCCCTTGTCCGCACAATGCTCCAGAATTCTTGTCATCACAATGTTCCATGACCGTGTCATCACAATGCTCCATGGCCCTTGTCAGCACAATGCTCCAGAATTCCTGTCATCACAATGTTCCATGACCGTGTCATCACAATGCTCCATGGCCCTTGTCAGCACAATGCTCCAGAATTCTTCTCATCACAATGTTCCATGGCCGTTTCATCACAATGCTCCATGGCCCTTGTCATCATAATGCTCCAGAATTCTTGTCATTACTATATTCCATGAACGTGTCATCACAATGCTCTATGGCGCTTGTCATCAGAATGCTCCAGAATTCTTGTCATCACAATGTTCTATGACCGTGTCATCACAATGCTCCATGGCCCTTGTCAGGACAATGCTCCAGAATTCTTGTCATTACAATGTTCCATGACCGTGTCATCACAATGCTCCATGGCCCTTGTCAGCACAATGCTCCAGAATTCTTGTCATCACAATGCTCCATGGCCCTTGTCAGCATAATGCTCCAGAATTCTTCTCATCACAATGTTCCATGACCGTGTCATCACAATGCTCCATGGCACTTGTCCGCACAATGCTCCAGAATTCTTCTCATCACAATGTTCCATGACCGTGTCATCACAATGCTCCATGGCCCTTGTCATCACAATGCTCCAGAATTCTTGTCATCACAATGTTCCATGACCGTGTCATCACAATGCTCCATGGCCCTTTTCAGCACAATGCTCCAGAATTCCTGTCATCACAATGTTCCATGACCGTGTCATCACAATGCTCCATGGCCCTTGTCAGCACAATGCTCCAGAATTCTTGTCATCACATTTTTCCATTACCGTGTCATCACAATGCTCCATGGCCCTTTTCAGCACAATGCTCCAGAATTCCTGTCATCACAATGTTCCATGACCGTGTCATCACAATGCTCCATGGCCCTTGTCAGCACAATGCTCCAGAATTCTTGTCATCACAATGTTCCATACCGTGTCATTACAATGCTCCATGGCCATTGTCATCACAATGCTCCAGAATTCTTGTCATCACAATGTTCCATGGAAGTGTCATCACAATGTTCCATGGCCTTTTTCAGCACAATGCTCCAGAATTCCTGTCATCACAATGTTCCATGACCGTGTCATCACAATGCTCCATGGCCCTTGTCATCACAATGCTCCAGAATTCTTTTCATCACAATGTTCCATGGCCGTGTCATCACAATGCTCCATGGCCCAAGTCAGCACAATGCTCCAGAATTCTTCTCATCACAATGTTCCATGACCGTGTCATCACAATGCTCCATGGCCCTTGTCCGCACAATGCTCCAGAATTCTTCTCATCACAATATTCCATGACCGTGTCATCACAATGCTCCATGGCCTTTGTCCGCACAATGCTCCAGAATTCTTGTCATCACAATGTTCCATGACCGTGTCATCACAATGCTCCATGGCCCTTGTCATCACAATGCTCCAGAATTCTTGTCATCACAATGTTCCATGACCGTGTCATCACAATGCTCCATGGCCCTTGTCATCACAATGTTCCATGGCCGTGTCATCACAATGCTCCAGGGCCCTTGTCAGCACAATGCTCCAGAATTCTTCTCATCACAATGTTCCATGACCGTGTCATCACAATGCTCCATGGCCCTTGTCATCACAATGCTCCGGAATTCTTCTCATCATATTTTTCCGTGACCGTGTCATCACAATGCTCCATGGCCCTTTTCAGCACAATGCTCCAGAATTCCTGTCATCACAATGTTCCATGACCGTATCATCACAATGCTCCATGGCCCTTGTCAGCACAATGCTCCAGAATTCTTGTCATCACATTTTTCCATGACCGTGTCATCACAATGCTCCATGGCCCTTTTCAGCACAATGCTCCAGAATTCCTGTCATCACAATGTTCCATGACCGTGTCATCACAAAGCTCCATGGCCCTTGTCAGCACAATTCTCCAGAATTCTTGTCATCACAATGTTCCATACCGTGTCATTACAATGCTCCATGGCCATTGTCATCACAATGCTCCAGAATTCTTGTCATCACAATGTTCCATGGCCGTGTCATCACAATGTTCCCTGGCCTTTTTCAGCACAATGCTCCAGAATTCCTGTCATCACAATGTTCCATGACCGTGTCATCACAATGCTCCATGGCCCTTGTCCGCACAATGCTCCAGAATACTTGTCATCACAATGTTCCATGACCGTGTCATCACAATGCTCCATGGCCCTTGTCATCACAATGCTCCAGAATTCTTGTCATCACAATGTTCCATGGCCGTGTCATCACAATGCTCCATGGCCCTTGTCAGCACAATGCTCCAGAATTCTTCTCATCACAATGTTCCATGACCGTGTCATCACAATGCTCCATGGCCCTTGTCATCACAATGCTCCAGAATTCTTGTCATCACAATGTTCCATACCGTATCATCACAATGCTCCATGGCCCTTGTCATCACAATGCTCCAGAATTCTTTTCATCACAATGTTCCATACCGTATCATCACAATGCTCCATGGCCATTGTCATCACAATGCTCCAGAATTCTTGTCATCACAATGTTCCATGACCGTGTCATTACAATGCTCCATGGCCCTTGTCATCACAATGCTCCAGAATTCTTGTCATCACAATGTTCCATGACCATGTCATCAAAGTGCTCCATGGCCCTTGTCATCACAATGCTCCAGAATTTTTCTCATCACAATGTTCCATGACCGTGTCATCACAATGCTCCATGGCCCTTGTCAGCACAATGCTCCAGAATTCTTGTCATCACAATATTCCATGACCGTGTCATCACAATGCTTCATGGCCCTTGTCAGCACAATGCTCCAGAATTCTTCTCATCACAATGTTCCATGACCATGTCATCACAATGTTCCATGGCCATTGTCAACACAATGCTCCCGAATTCTTTTCATCACAATGTTCCATGGCCCTTTCATCACAATGCTCCATGGCCCTTGTCAGCACAATGCTCCAGAATTCTTGTCATCACAATGTTCCATGACCGTGTCATCACAATGCTCCATGGCCCTTGTCAGCACAATGTTCCATGACGATTTTTGTCACAATACTCCATGACCACTGTCATCACAGAGTTCTCTGCCCATATCATCATTATGTTCCTTGTCACCTTTAATCACAATGCTCCATGCCCTTTCATCACAATGCTCCAGAAATCTTGTCATCGCAATGTTTCTTGACCATGTCATCACAATGCTCCATGACCCTTGTCATCACAATGCTCCAGTATTCTTGTCATCACAATGTTCCATGACCGTATCATCACAATGCTCCATGGCCCTTGTCAGCACAATGCTCCAGAATTCTTCTCATCACAATGTTCCATGACCGAGTCATCACAATGCTCCATGGCCCTTGTCCGCACAATGCTCCAGAATTCTTGTCATCACAATGTTCCATGACCGTGTCATCACAATGCTCCATGGCCCTTGTCATCACAATGCTCCAGAATTCTTGTCATCACAATGTTCCATGACCGTGTCATCACAATGCTCCATGGCCCTTGTCATGACAATGATCCAGAATTCTTCTCATCACGATGTTCCATGACCGTGTCATCACAATGCTCCATGGCCATTGTCATCACAATGCTCCAGAATTCTTGTAATCAAAATGTTCCATGGTCGTGTCATCACAATGCTCCATGGCCCTTGTCAGCACAATGCTCCAGAATTCTTCTCATCACAATGTTCCATGACCGTGTCATCACAATGCTCCATGGCCCTTGTCATCACAATGCTCCGGAATTCTTCTCATCACATTGTTCCATGACCGTGTCATCACAATGCTCCATGGCCCTTGTCATCACAATGCTCCAGAATTCTTGTCATCACAATGTTCCATGACCGTGTCATCACAATGCTCCATGGCCCTTGTCATCACAATGCTCCAGAATTCTTGTCATCACATTGTTCCATGACTGTGTCATCACAATGCTCCATGTCCCTTGTCATCACAATGGTCCATAGCCGTGTCATCACAATGCTCCATGGCCCTTGTCAGCACAATGCTCCAGAATTCTTCTCATCAGAATGTTCCATGACCATGTCATCACAATGCTCCATGGCCCTTGTCCGCACAATGCTCCAGAATTCTTGTCATCACAATGTTCCATGACCGTGTCATCACAATGCTCCATGGCCCTTGTCATCACAATGCTCCAGAAGTCTTGTCATCACAATGTTCCATACCGTGTCATCACAATGCTCCATGGCCCTTGTCATCACAATGCTCCAGAATTCTTGTCATCACAATGTTCCATGACCGTATCATCACAATGCTCCATGGCCCTTGTCAGCACAATGCTCCAGAATTCTTCTCATCACAATGTTCCATGACCGTGTCATCACAATGCTCCATGGCCCTTGTCCGCACAATGCTCCAGAATTCTTGTCATCACAATGTTCCATGACCGTGTCATCACAATGCTCCATGGCCCTTGTCAGCACAATGCTCCAGAATTCCTGTCATCACAATGTTCCATGACCGTGTCATCACAATGCTCCATGGCCCTTGTCAGCACAATGCTCCAGAATTCTTCTCATCACAATGTTCCATGGCCGTTTCATCACAATGCTCCATGGCCCTTGTCATCATAATGCTCCAGAATTCTTGTCATTACTATATTCCATGAACGTGTCATCACAATGCTCTATGGCGCTTGTCATCAGAATGCTCCAGAATTCTTGTCATCACAATGTTCTATGACCATGTCATCACAATGCTCCATCGCCTTTGTTATCAGAATGCTCCAGAATTCTTGTCATCACAATGTTCTATGACCGTGTCATCACAATGCTCCATGGCCCTTGTCAGCAGAATGCTCCAGAATTCTTGTCATTACAATGTTCCATGACCGTGTCATCACAATGCTCCATGGCCCTTGTCAGCACAATGCTCCAGAATTCTTGTCATCACAATGCTCCATGGCCCTTGTCAGCATAATGCTCCAGAATTCTTCTCATCACAATGTTCCATGACCGTGTCATCACAATGCTCCATGGCACTTGTCCGCACAATGCTCCAGAATTCTTGTCATGACAATGTTCCATGACCGTGTCATCACAATGCTCCATGACCCTTGTCATCACAATGCTCCAGAATTCTTGTCATCACAATGTTCCATGACCGTGTCATCACAATGCTCCATGGCCCTTTTCAGCACAATGCTCCAGAATTCCTGTCATCACAATGTTCCATGACCGTGTCATCACAATGCTCCATGGCCCTTGTCAGCACAATGCTCCAGAATTCTTGTCATCACATTTTTCCATTACCGTGTCATCACAATGCTCCATGGCCCTTTTCAGCACAATGCTCCAGAATTCCTGTCATCACAATGTTCCATGACCGTGTCATCACAATGCTCCATGGCCCTTGTCAGCACAATGCTCCAGAATTCTTGTCATCACAATGTTCCATACCGTGTCATTACAATGCTCCATGGCCATTGTCATCACAATGCTCCAGAATTCTTGTCATCACAATGTTCCATGACCGTGTCATCACAATGCTCCATGGCCCTTGTCAGCACAATGCTCCAGAATTCTTCTCATCACAATATTCCATGACCGTGTCATCACAATGCTCCATGGCCCTTGTCCGCACAATGCTCCAGAATTCTTGTCATCACAATGTTCCATGACCGTGTCATCACAATGCTCCATGGCCCTTGTCATCACAATGCTCCAGAATTCTTGTCATCACAATGTTCCATGACCGTGTCATCACAATGCTCCATGGCCCTTGTCATCACAATGTTCCATGGCCGTGTCATCACAATGCTCCATGGCCCTTGTCAGCACAATGCTCCAGAATTCTTCTCATCACAATGTTCCATGACCGTGTCATCACAATGCTCCATGGCCCTTGTCATCACAATGCTCCGGAATTCTTCTCATCATATTTTTCCGTGACCGTGTCATCACAATGCTCCATGGCCCTTTTCAGCACAATGCTCCAGAATTCCTGTCATCACAATGTTCCATGACCGTATCATCACAATGCTCCATGGCCCTTGTCAGCACAATGCTCCAGAATTCTTGTCATCACATTTTTCCATGACCGTGTCATCACAATGCTCCATGGCCCTTTTCAGCACAATGCTCCAGAATTCCTGTCATCACAATGTTCCATGACCGTGTCATCACAAAGCTCCATGGCCCTTGTCAGCACAATTCTCCAGAATACTTGTCATCACAATGTTCCATGACCGTGTCATCAGAATGCTCCATGGCCCTTGTCATCACAATGCTCCAGAATTCTTGTCATCACAATGTTCCATGGCCGTGTCATCACAATGCTCCATGGCCCTTGTCAGCACAATGCTCCAGAATTCTTCTCATCACAATGTTCCATACCGTATCATCACAATGCTCCATGGCCATTGTCATCACAATGCTCCAGAATTCTTGTCATCACAATGTTCCATGGCCGTGTCATCACAATGCTCCATGGCCCTTGTCATCACAATGCTCCGGAATTCTTCTCATCACATTGTTCCATAACCATGTCATCACAATGCTCCATGGACCTTTTCAGCACAATGCTCCAGAATTCCTGTCATCACAATGTTCCATGACCTTGTCATCACAAAGCTCCATGGCCCTTGTCATCACAATGCTCCAGAATTCTTTTCATCACAATGTTCCATACCGTGTCATCACAATGCTCCATGGCCATTGTCATCACAATGCTCCAGAATTCTTGTCATCACAATGTTCCATGACCGTATCATCACAATGCTCCATGGCCCTTGTCACCGCAATGCTCCAGAATTCTTCTCATCACAATGTTCCATGACCGTGTCATCACAATGCTCCATGGCCCTTGTCCGCACAATGCTCCAGAATTCTAGTCATCACAATGTTCCATGACCGTGTCATTACAATGCTCCATGGCCCTTGTCATCACAATGCTCCAGAATTCTTGTCATCACAATGTTCCATGACCGTGTCATCACAATGCTCCATGGCCCTTGTCATGACAATGATCCAGAATTCTTCTCATCACAATGATCCATGACCGTGCCATCACAATTCTCCATGGCCATTGTCATCATAATTCTCCAGAATTCTTGTCATCAAAATGTTCCATGGCCGTGTCATCACAATGCTCCATGGCCCTTGTCAGCACAATGCTCCAGAATTCTTCTCATCACAATGTTCCATGACCGTGTCATCACAATGCTCCATGGCCCTTGTCAGCACAATGCTCCAGAATTCTTGTCATCACAATGTTCCATACCGTGTCATTACAATGCTCCATGGCCATTGTCATCACAATGCTCCAGAATTCTTGTCATCACAATGTTCCATGACCGTGTCATCACAATGCTCCATGGCCCTTGTCAGCACAATGCTCCAGAATTCTTCTCATCACAATATTCCATGACCGTGTCATCACAATGCTCCATGGCCCTTGTCCGCACAATGCTCCAGAATTCTTGTCATCACAATGTTCCATGACCGTGTCATCACAATGCTCCATGGCCCTTGTCATCACAATGCTCCAGAATTCTTGTCATCACAATGTTCCATGACCGTGTCATCACAATGCTCCATGGCCCTTGTCATCACAATGTTCCATGGCCGTGTCATCACAATGCTCCATGGCCCTTGTCAGCACAATGCTCCAGAATTCTTCTCATCACAATGTTCCATGACCGTGTCATCACAATGCTCCATGGCCCTTGTCATCACAATGCTCCGGAATTCTTCTCATCATATTTTTCCGTGACCGTGTCATCACAATGCTCCATGGCCCTTTTCAGCACAATGCTCCAGAATTCCTGTCATCACAATGTTCCATGACCGTATCATCACAATGCTCCATGGCCCTTGTCAGCACAATGCTCCAGAATTCTTGTCATCACATTTTTCCATGACCGTGTCATCACAATGCTCCATGGCCCTTTTCAGCACAATGCTCCAGAATTCCTGTCATCACAATGTTCCATGACCGTGTCATCACAAAGCTCCATGGCCCTTGTCAGCACAATTCTCCAGAATACTTGTCATCACAATGTTCCATGACCGTGTCATCAGAATGCTCCATGGCCCTTGTCATCACAATGCTCCAGAATTCTTGTCATCACAATGTTCCATGGCCGTGTCATCACAATGCTCCATGGCCCTTGTCAGCACAATGCTCCAGAATTCTTCTCATCACAATGTTCCATACCGTATCATCACAATGCTCCATGGCCATTGTCATCACAATGCTCCAGAATTCTTGTCATCACAATGTTCCATGGCCGTGTCATCACAATGCTCCATGGCCCTTGTCATCACAATGCTCCGGAATTCTTCTCATCACATTGTTCCATAACCATGTCATCACAATGCTCCATGGACCTTTTCAGCACAATGCTCCAGAATTCCTGTCATCACAATGTTCCATGACCTTGTCATCACAAAGCTCCATGGCCCTTGTCATCACAATGCTCCAGAATTCTTTTCATCACAATGTTCCATACCGTGTCATCACAATGCTCCATGGCCATTGTCATCACAATGCTCCAGAATTCTTGTCATCACAATGTTCCATGACCGTATCATCACAATGCTCCATGGCCCTTGTCACCGCAATGCTCCAGAATTCTTCTCATCACAATGTTCCATGACCGTGTCATCACAATGCTCCATGGCCCTTGTCCGCACAATGCTCCAGAATTCTAGTCATCACAATGTTCCATGACCGTGTCATTACAATGCTCCATGGCCCTTGTCATCACAATGCTCCAGAATTCTTGTCATCACAATGTTCCATGACCGTGTCATCACAATGCTCCATGGCCCTTGTCATGACAATGATCCAGAATTCTTCTCATCACAATGATCCATGACCGTGCCATCACAATTCTCCATGGCCATTGTCATCATAATTCTCCAGAATTCTTGTCATCAAAATGTTCCATGGCCGTGTCATCACAATGCTCCATGGCCCTTGTCAGCACAATGCTCCAGAATTCTTCTCATCACAATGTTCCATGACCGTGTCATCACAATGCTCCATGGCCCTTGTCATCACAATGCTCCGGAATTCTTCTCATCACATTGTTCCATGACCGTGTCATCACAATGCTCCATGGCCCTTTTCAGCACAATGCTCCAGAATTCCTGTCATCACAATGTTCCATGACCGTGTCATCACAATGCTCCATGGCCCTTGTCATGACAATGCTCCAGAATTCTTGTCATTACAATGTTCCATGACCGTGTCATCACAATGCTCCATGGCCCTTGTCAGCACAATGCTCCAGAATTCTTCTCATCACAATGTTCCATGACCGTGTCATCACAATGCTCCATGGCCCTTTTCAGCACAATGCTCCAGAATTCTTGTCATCACAATGTTCCATGACCGTGTCATCACAATGCTCCATGGCCCTTGTCAGCACAATGCTCCAGAATTCTTGTCATCACAATATTCCATGACCGTGTCATCACAATGCTCCATGGCCCTTGTCAGCACAATGCTCCAGAATTCTTCTCATCACAATGTTCCATGACCATGTCATCACAATGTTCCATGGCCATTGTCAACACAATGCTCCCGAATTCTTGTCATCACAATGTTCCATGGCCCTTTCATCACAATGCTCCATGGCCCTTGTCAGCACAATGCTCCAGAATTCTTGTCCTCACAATGTTCCATGACCGTGTCATCACAATGCTCCATGGCCATTGTCAGCACAATGTTCCATGACGATTTTTGTCACAATACTCCATGACCACTGTCATCACAGAGTTCTCTGCCCATATCATCATAATGTTCCTTGTCACCTTTAATCACAATGCTCCATGCCCTTTCATCACAATGCTCCAGAAATCTTGTCATCGCAATGTTTCTTGACCATGTCATAACAATGCTCCATGACCCTTGTCATCACAATGCTCCAGTATTCTTGTCATCACAATGTTCCATGACCGTGTCATCACAATGCTCCATGGCCATTGTCATCACAATGCTCCAGAATTCTTGTAATCAAAATGTTCCATGGCCGTGTCATCACAATGCTCCATGGCCCTTGTCAGCACAATGCTCCAGAATTCTTCTCATCACAAATTTCCATGACCGTGTCATGACAATGCTCCATGGCCCTTGTCATCACAATGCTCCGGAATTCTTCTCATCACATTGTTCCATGACCGTGTCATCACAATGCTCCATGGCCCTTGTCATCAAAATGCTCCAGAATTCTTGTCATCACAATGTTCCATGACCGTGTCATCACAATGCTCCATGGCCCTTGTCAGCACAATGCTCCAGAATTCTTCTCATCACAATGTTCCATACCGTATCATCACAATGCTCCATGGCCATTGTCATCACAATGCTCCAGAATTCTTGTCATCACAATGTTCCATGGCCGTGTCATCACAATGCTCCATGGCCCTTGTCATCACAATGCTCCGGAATTCTTCTCATCACATTGTTCCATAACCATGTCATCACAATGCTCCATGGACCTTTTCTGCACAATGCTCCAGAATTCCTGTCATCACAATGTTCCATGACCTTGTCATCACAAAGCTCCATGGCCCTTGTCATCACAATGCTCCAGAATTCTTTTCATCACAATGTTCCATACCGTGTCATCACAATGCTCCATGGCCATTGTCATCACAATGCTCCAGAATTCTTGTCATCACAATGTTCCATGACCGTATCATCACAATGCTCCATGGCCCTTGTCACCGCAATGCTCCAGAATTCTTCTCATCACAATGTTCCATGACCGTGTCATCACAATGCTCCATGGCCCTTGTCCGCACAATGCTCCAGAATTCTAGTCATCACAATGTTCCATGACCGTGTCATTACAATGCTCCATGGCCCTTGTCATCACAATGCTCCAGAATTCTTGTCATCACAATGTTCCATGACCGTGTCATCACAATGCTCCATGGCCCTTGTCATGACAATGATCCAGAATTCTTCTCATCACAATGATCCATGACCGTGCCATCACAATTCTCCATGGCCATTGTCATCATAATTCTCCAGAATTCTTGTCATCAAAATGTTCCATGGCCGTGTCATCACAATGCTCCATGGCCCTTGTCAGCACAATGCTCCAGAATTCTTCTCATCACAATGTTCCATGACCGTGTCATCACAATGCTCCATGGCCCTTGTCATCACAATGCTCCGGAATTCTTCTCATCACATTGTTCCATGACCGTGTCATCACAATGCTCCATGGCCCTTTTCAGCACAATGCTCCAGAATTCCTGTCATCACAATGTTCCATGACCGTGTCATCACAATGCTCCATGGCCCTTGTCATGACAATGCTCCAGAATTCTTGTCATTACAATGTTCCATGACCGTGTCATCACAATGCTCCATGGCCCTTGTCAGCACAATGCTCCAGAATTCTTCTCATCACAATGTTCCATGACCGTGTCATCACAATGCTCCATGGCCCTTGTCAGCACAATGCTCCAGAATTCTTGTCATCACAATGTTCCATGACCGTGTCATCACAATGCTCCATGGCCCTTGTCAGCACAATGCTCCAGAATTCTTGTCATCACAATATTCCATGACCGTGTCATCACAATGCTCCATGGCCCTTGTCAGCACAATGCTCCAGAATTCTTCTCATCACAATGTTCCATGACCATGTCATCACAATGTTCCATGGCCATTGTCAACACAATGCTCCCGAATTCTTGTCATCACAATGTTCCATGGCCCTTTCATCACAATGCTCCATGGCCCTTGTCAGCACAATGCTCCAGAATTCTTGTCCTCACAATGTTCCATGACCGTGTCATCACAATGCTCCATGGCCATTGTCAGCACAATGTTCCATGACGATTTTTGTCACAATACTCCATGACCACTGTCATCACAGAGTTCTCTGCCCATATCATCATAATGTTCCTTGTCACCTTTAATCACAATGCTCCATGCCCTTTCATCACAATGCTCCAGAAATCTTGTCATCGCAATGTTTCTTGACCATGTCATTACAATGCTCCATGACCCTTGTCATCACAATGCTCCAGTATTCTTGTCATCACAATGTTCCATGACCGTGTCATCACAATGCTCCATGGCCATTGTCATCACAATGCTCCAGAATTCTTGTAATCAAAATGTTCCATGGCCGTGTCATCACAATGCTCCATGGCCCTTGTCAGCACAATGCTCCAGAATTCTTCTCATCACAAATTTCCATGACCGTGTCATGACAATGCTCCATGGCCCTTGTCATCACAATGCTCCGGAATTCTTCTCATCACATTGTTCCATGACCGTGTCATCACAATGCTCCATGGCCCTTGTCATCAAAATGCTCCAGAATTCTTGTCATCCCAATGTTCCATGACCGTGTCATCACAATGCTCCATGGCCCTTGTCATCACAATGCTCCAGAATTCTTGTCATCACAATGTTCCATGACTGTGTCATCACAATGCTCCATGGCCCTTGTCATCACAATGTTCCATAGCCGTGTCATCACAATGCTCCATGGCCCTTGTCAGCACAATGCTCCAGAATTCTTCTCATCACAATGTTCCATGACCGTGTCATCACAATGCTCCATGGCCCTTGTCATCACAATGCTCCGGAAGTCTTCTCATCACATTGTTCCATAACCATGTCATCACAATGCTCCATGGCCCTTTTCAGCACAATGCTCCAGAATTCCTGTCATCACAATGTTCCATGACCGTGTCATCACAAAGCTCCATGGCCCTTGTCAGCACAATTCTCCAGAATTCTTGTCATCACAATGTTCCATACCGTGTCATTACAATGCTCCATGGCCATTGTCATCACAATGCTCCAGAATTCTTGTCATCACAATGTTCCATGGCCGTGTCATCACAATGTTCCATGGCCTTTTTCAGCACAATGCTCCAGAATTCCTGTCATCACAATGTTCCATGACCGTGTCATCACAATGCTCCATGGCCCTTGTCCGCACAATGCTCCAGAATACTTGTCATCACAATGTTCCATGACCGTGTCATCACAATGCTCCATGGCCCTTGTCATCACAATGCTCCAGAATTCTTGTCATCACAATGTTCCATGGCCGTGTCATCACAATGCTCCATGGCCCTTGTCAGCACAATGCTCCAGAATTCTTCTCATCACAATGTTCCATGACCGTGTCATCACAATGCTCCATGGCCCTTGTCATCACAATGCTCCAGAATTCTTGTCATCACAATGTTCCATACCGTATCATCACAATGCTCCATGGCCCTTGTCATCACAATGCTCCAGAATTCTTGTCATCACAATGTTCCATACCGTATCATCACAATGCTCCATGGCCATTGTCATCACAATGCTCCAGAATTCTTGTCATCACAATGTTCCATGGCCGTGTCATCACAATGCTCCATGGCCCTTGTCATCACAATGCTCCGGAATTCTTCTCATCACATTGTTCCATAACCATGTCATCACAATGCTCCATGGACATTTTCAGCACAATGCTCCAGAATTCCTGTCATCACAATGTTCCATGACCTTGTCATCACAAAGCTCCATGGCCCTTGTCATCACAATGCTCCAGAATTCTTTTCATCACAATGTTCCATACCGTGTCATCACAATGCTCCATGGCCATTGTCATCACAATGCTCCAGAATTCTTGTCATCACAATGTTCCATGACCGTGTCATTACAATGCTCCATGGCCCTTGTCATCACAATGCTCCAGAATTCTTGTCATCACAATGTTCCATGACCGTGTCATCACAATGCTCCATGGCCCTTGTCATGACAATGATCCAGAATTCTTCTCATCACAATGATCCATGACCGTGCCATCACAATTCTCCATGGCCATTGTCATCATAATTCTCCAGAATTCTTGTCATCAAAATGTTCCATGGCCGTGTCATCACAATGCTCCATGGCCCTTGTCAGCACAATGCTCCAGAATTCTTCTCATCACAATGTTCCATGACCGTGTCATCACAATGCTCCATGGCCCTTGTCAGCACAATGCTCCAGAATTCTTGTCATCACAATGTTCCATGACCGTGTCATCACAATGCTCCATGGCCCTTGTCAGCACAATGC